>NC_083229.1:3669416-3751050 GCF_032191835.1 Heteronotia binoei
CACGGCAGACTTTTTACGGGGTGGTTTGCCATTGCCTTCCCCAGTCATCTACACTTTCCCCCTAGCAAGCTGGGTCCTCATTTGACCGACCTCGGAAGGATGGAAGGCGGAGTCAACCTTGAGCCGGCTACCTGAGCCCAGCTTCCGCCAGGATCAAACTCAGGGCATGAGCAGAGCTTGGACTGCAAGACTGCAGCTGTACAACTCTGAGCCACGGGGCTCCTAACACCAGTTCTATTCTGTTCAGGGTGGAAAGTGCTCCACAGTGGCAGACTGGGTCTAAAAATACTAGTTGTCAGGAGACATAGCGGGCCCACCCACAACTCAATTATTTTTTCAAAAAATACATAAGTGGGAAAAGGAAAGGTCCCCTGCGCAAGCACCAGTCATTTTCGACTCTGGGGTGACGTTGCTTTCACAACGTTTTCATGGCAGACTTTTTACAGAGTGGTTTGCCATTGCCTTCCCCAGTCATCTCCACTTTTCTCCCAGCAAGCTGGGGACTCCTTTGACCGACCTCGGAAGGATGGAAGGCTGAGTCAACCTCGAGCCGGCTACCTGAACCAGCTTCCGCTGGGATCAAGCTCAGGTCGTGAGCAGAGGGCTCACCGGAATTCAAGGAAAGTTAAAAATATTATCAGAACTGCTAGCAAATCAGCAAGCTCAGAGCCGCCTCTGCCACTAAGCAAACTAGGCAATTGCCTAGCGTACTGGCCATTTGGGGGCACCAAACTGGGTGCCCCCCAAGTGACTTGGTGACGTTACCAGTGCGGGAGGGGGCACCAGCCTTGCTGAGGGTGCCAAACGGTCTAGGGCTGCCCCTGAGCAAGCGAATTATTAAGTATGCCTGGAAAAACTGGAATCGAACAGCAAAGATTCCTGGTAAAACAGAACAAGCAGCTTATAAGTACTGGAAAGGCAGACATATTGGCTACGACGAACCGACCCTCCGCATCCAACACAGAAGAAACAGTGCCGCGAACGGCCCTTCTCGTTGCTTCTGGTTCCAAGTACAGCAAAAACCAAATGGCCTTTTCTTCTCTGTCTCCTGGACCCGCCCCCATTTTTTTAGCACAATGTCCCTGAATTTCGGAAGAGGAACAATTGCTGCCATCTCCCGTTTCTAACTAGGAGAGCTGTATAAGCCGCTCTGATAAACGCCAGCTATGGAGGCGAGTGACCATGGGACGGGCTAGTCCAGTTTGTGGCCCTGGAATTCCAATCTTTAAAAAAAGAAGAGAAAGTGCCATGTTACCACGGCTTTTTCGAGAGCCAGTTTGGTGTAGTGGTTAAGTGCGCGGACTCTTATCTGGGAGAACCGGGTTTGATTCCCCACTCCTCCACTTGCACCTGCTGGAATAGCCTTGGGTCAGCCGTAGCTCTGGCAGGAGTTGTCCTTGAAAGTGCAGCTGCTGTGAGAGCCCTCTCAGCCCCACCCACCTCACAGGGTGTCTGTTGTGGGGGAAAAAGGTATGGGAGATTGTGAGCCGCTCTGAGACTCTGAGCTTCGAGTGGAGGGCAGGATATAAATCCAATATCTTCTTCTTCTTCTTGAGCAGGAACGCACAGGAATGCAATTCCGGCTGGCTTGGTATCAGGGGTGTGGCCTAATATGCAAACAAGTTCCTGCTGGGCTTTTTCTACAAGAAAAGCCCTGCACGTTACATTTTATGAAATGTTCTCTCTGCTAAACTGGGGTCCAACATCTGAACTCGCTCTCACATCCCAAAACACAATCTCGCCAAAGGCTGCCTAATTGTGGATGCGACGGGGAGGGGGGGGGGGGGAATTAAACTGCATCGATGTCAGGGCTAAATCTCACAGCTGCAAAATCCTTACCCGCTAGCCGGAAGCAAAGCCCGCAGAAATTTTAGAGGGGCCGCCGTTAGAATCCGGCAGAACATTTATTGATTCCACTGAGATTTTTCAACCATGAGCAACTTTTTCCTTTTTGTAGCTGAAAGACACTTTAGAGAAAAGGCGGGGGTGGGGGGGAGAGACTGTTCTGAACTCCTCCACTCTGGGCAAGAAATTGAGACCGCACTGCCATGAAAAGGGCTGATGACCTTCCACTGAGAAGGGCGAGAGTGTTACAGATGCTCAAAGAAGAGAGAGGTGAGAAAGCAGATCTCCACACAAGGAAAGGACTGGAGCAAGAGACAGGGACGTAGACGCAAAACTGCCTTATATGTAGCCCAACCAGCCCTTTTGATGGACAGCTGCTCCTTCAGGATCCTAAGCCCTTACAAAATCGACAGCCCACCTTTCGGGTGTCATCAGGACCATCAAGACGGCTACCAAAAACATCCATCATAAAAACACATCTTAAAAACCAAGAAAGGCCCGTTAAAACAACGGCAACCGAGCTGAAATGCGCGCACGCACAAATGCAACTAGTAAAACGCAATCCTTATCCTTTTTTTAAAAAAATGAAGATGCCAACTACTAATCCCGGGACCTTCTGCACGCAAAAGAGGCATTCCACCGCAAAGCCAAAGATGTACCACAAGCACAAAGCCTGCTCGCGTGGTTTCAAGGTTTTCCTCATGAAACGTCCCCCTTAGAGAAACCCGTGGTCATCCCATGGGTCAGACCTCTCCACTTCCTTCAGCTATTGCCAAAGCCTTCCTTTGGCACTGGCAGAATACACAACCTGAATACGCTCTTTTTTTGTGCCATGCATTGGCCACAGTGTGCTGGAGGTGGCCAGTGTGAGACCCAACCTTAGACATACAGCCATTTAAAGATGCCACTAACCCCAATGAACAGAACAGAAGAGAAGCCCTGTTGGATCAGGCCAGTGGCCCATCCAGTCCAACACTCTGTGTCTCACAGGGGCCAAAAAAACCATCAGGAGGTCCATCAGTGGGGCCAGGACACAAGAAGAAGAAGATGATATTGGATTTATATCCCGCCCACCACTCCGAAGAGTCTCAGAGCAGCTCACAATCTCCTTTACCTTCCTCCCCCACAACAGACACCCTGTAAGGTGGGTGGGGCTGGAGAGGGCTCTCACAGCAGCTGCCCTTTCAAGGACAACCTCTGCCAGAGCTCTGGCTGACCCAAGGCCATGCTAGCAGGTGCAAGTGGAGGAGTGGGGAATCAAACCCAGTTCTCCCAGATAAGAGTCCGCACACTTAACCACTACACCAAACTGGCTCTCCCACTGTGCCCTCCCACTGTGCCCCCCACCCCCGCAAGCACCAAGAATACAGAGCATCACTGCCCCAGACAGAGAGTTCCGACAATATGCTGTGGCTAATAGCCACTGATGGACCTCTGATGCACTGATGGAGAGACAACGGTTATGAGCTCAGGGACAGCTAGAGATCCCTCCAACCTTTTCCCTTGCTCGGAAATACAGGCCCCAATTCCAGGCGAGAGTGGCCACTTGGCCAGTTCCGATAGCCGAGAGCCAGTTCAGTTTGGCACGACTAGGACAGCTCCGGTGCAAATCCTTTGGAAGACTCAAAGCGCACTTACCTCAATAAGGGGCCCAGAGCTCTTCTGAGGAGTCAAACTAAAATATTTTTTTTTGCAGTAACCCGTCAATGTACGAGACCTGGTAGACAAGCTGCATGCCTGTTTTCTCATCCAGCGCTCTGAAAGAAGCGTAACGTACATATTTTCAAGGCCAGGCGGGCTGGCAGAAATGGCTCGACAACAAAAAGAAGGCAAGAGAGGAACAGACAGAAAAGCCACAAAAGTACCCAATTCAAGCCTTGCGGGTTTTTTAGAATTTGGTCCTCACGTTATAAAAAGGGGTAACTTCTAGATCCCCACCTTTAAAACAGGAGGTTATAATATGAACCTATGAAGCTGCCTTCTACTGAATCAGACCCTCGGTCCATCAAAGTCAGTCTTGTCTACTCAGACTGGCAGCGGCTCTCCAGGGTCTCCTGCTGAGGTTTTTCATGCCTACTTGCCTGGACCCTTTTTAGTTGGAGATACCGGGGATTGAACCTGGGACCTTCTGCTTACCAAGCAGGTGCTCCACCACTGAGCCACTGTCCCTCTCCATGAACATCTGAAGCTGCCTTCTACTGAATCAGACCCTGGGTCCATCAAAGTCAGTATTGTCTACTCAGACTGTCAGCGGCTCTCCAGGGTCTCAAGCTGAGGTTTTTTACGCCTACTTGCCTGGATGCTTTTTAGTTGGAGATGCTGGGGATTGAACCTGGGACCTTCTGCTTACCAAGCAGATGCTCTACCACTGAGCCACCCTAATTTGCACACCGGTCAATTTATCTGAATATGAGAAGGGTGGGGAGGCTGACCTAGAAATTACAGTTCATCCAAATGCAGCGGTCCAGATCCTTACAGGGATACTGGTAATAGCACGCATGCAACCCATGCTTTGCCAGTTGCTCAGAGTTGAGCACTCGGTCAGGTTCAAGTTTTTGAACTTGATCTTTAAGGCCCTGAATGGTCAAAGACCACCTCTCCTGGTATATCAGCCGGAGAGCACTATGCGCAAGTGATCAAAATCTATTGGAAGTCCCTGGCCCAAAGGGCGCCAAGGAAATCGCCCTCAACCTGCTTGGGGAGAGGGCAGTATAAAAGTCTAATTCAATAAATAAATAATTGGGGGGGGGGAAACATCACAAGTTTAAAAAAGAACCCCGCCCAAGTTGCGCACAGAACCGAAGGAACGACAAAAATACAGCAGTGCTTTCCATGAGCTTGAAAGACAAAAACCCCAACCCACCCACCCCAAAAAAGATGATATTCATTGTTCAGCAATCAGGATATATGAACACATTGCACTCATCAAACCCTCCATGGAATTCTCACCTTTTCAAAATGAGGGACTGAGAGAATTTCCCATTTCCCTTCTTTTGTTTGAAAGCTTAAGTAGCCCCGGATGTGTCGCTTACAAAAGGAGAAGGGGCTGCAATTACAAAAGCGAATTAGAACAAAGTAGGAGTGAGGAAAGGAAAGGTCCCCTGTGCAAGCACCGGTCGTTTCCGACCCTGGGGTGACGTTGCTTAAGTGTTTTCACGGCAGACTTTTGACGGGGTGGTTTGCCCTTGCCTTCCCCAGTCATCTACGCTTTCCCCCCAGCAAGCTGGGGACTCCTTTGACCAACCTCGGAAGGATGGAAGGCTGAGTCAACCTGGAGCCGGCTACCTGAACCCAGCTTCCGCCGGAATCAAACTCAGGTCGTGAGCAGAGAGTTCAAACCACCGTGCTGCTGCTTTACCACTCTGCACCTTTAAGACCAACAAAGTTTTATTCAGAACGTAAGCTTTCATGTGCTCCAAGCACACTTTATCAGACGAGGAGTCAGGTACAGTGAGCAGAGCTACAACAGAAAGAAAGACATCAATCATTCCAGAAAGAGGGCCAGATTTTCTTTCAAAAAATTATCAGGGCGACCCCTCCCTACGCATTCAGTCCGATTAGTATCGTCCAATTTCAGACATAGCCTATGCTAGTCTTGCAAGAGACACTTGCTGGTCCAGAAATTCCTCCACAACAAAGGTCAAACACCTCCAAAGCCACCCTGAGTGCCCTCAAAAAAAAAAAAGCCTCTTCTCTTCTTTGGCTTACTAAGAGAAGACCTCACAAAGAACAGCAGTAACATTACTGACAACGTCGCCCTGTTACCGAAGGAACGCCAAAGGTTTTTAGTGGCACACACAGGGGTGCATGCTAAAATATAAGCAACGGTGCAAAACACTGACAACAGCGGATCAAATGGAGAATAGGATTCTGTCACTACCTGGAGAAGACAGATTCCAGTCCAGTTGCGTCTTGAAGAGAATTTTCAGGGGATCGGCTTTCGAGGCTTAGAGACCTGGAAAAAGAAGTTCTGACATCCTCGTTCCATAAAAATGAACTGGCAAACCCAAACCCATACAAGCCTGTGACTGTATTCACAGGCTTTGGAAAGAACGTAGAACCACCCTCAGCGGACACAATACCCCGATGCTCTTTGGAGACCTGGCGGCTGAATCCTGAGCTTCCGATAGAACATTCCAGAACCATTCTGTAGCTCAGCTTCTCAGCCACCCCCACCACGCTCCTCACGGACACAACTCTGAGGAAGAATTAGCAAAATTAAGGCAGAAAGAGTAGAGGGGCAGGGGAGAGGTGCTAGGATGTGGTCAGCAGACAGAAGAACTCGCACAAGGAAGAAGAAACCTGGGGGAAGAGGCCATTTTGCCTGAGGAGATGCCCTGTGCCCTTCCGAAGAGGTCTCGTGGCAAGCAGTAATTAGAAGAAGATGGGACATTGGCTCAAGGAAAGCAGTTTGAAGAACTCCGTGTTTCTCCATTTAGCAGCCCAGAGGTTTCCCAGCTGGCTCTTCTATTGTGGTCAACCCGGCTTGGCCAAATAACAAAGACATTTCAATCCTGCATCCATTTTTCATTTTTTAAAAAATTAATTGGGGCATGTTCAAAGAAGCCATTTCAAACTGTTGGCCGGAGGGTGGGGGGGGGGGAGAAGGAGAAATGCTGCCAACTGCACCCCCCCTCTCCTTGAGGAGAATTAGGGGAGTGCCTTAGGATTGGGTCCACTTGGACACAGCCAATTGCAGAACCGCAAACGCAGGAAATCCCTCTCAAAGCCCACTGCCAAAAGCCCTGGTTTCTAAACGCATCCACAGAAATGCAGCTTCCATTAACTTCAGGGAGAGTTCTGTAATAGGAGATTAGGTGGGGGGAAACGGTAGGGTTGTAGGGTGATTTCAATTTTTTAGGAAATCTTCATTTAAAAACCTTTTGTATGTGAAAATCTCTTAGCTTGCTCAGCAAAAGCCATCAAATAAAAAGACTCATCATAGTGAGGAGAGCAATAAAATAAAACAAAAGATTCATCTTATTTTATAATTCTTACCTCCCTTTCTAACTTGCCAGTTGAGTTCCTGTTCTTAAATAGGGGAATGACATAAAGGGCGTTTTAATTCCTCACTCTCTCTTTCTAAGATTGCTTCTGAAGGCATGTGGGGATGATTTAAAAGCAAAAATGACCCCATGCGATGAGAAAATTAAGCAGTAAAATAATAAACCCGTTTAAAACAACAACCAAGTCGACTGGATTGGGTTATAAAAGCAGGCCGCAAGGAAAACTATTTAAAACACTTTTTTAGGAAAATAATTTTTCCCCAGGAGGCTTCTAGGGCAGAGCACTTCCCCCCCCCCTCCAATTCTTTTAAACAAATGTTCTTATTGAAAGTATTCCAAGGGGCGGGGGGGGGGGGACTCAGTATATTTTATATTTATATATAATTCAGCATACATGACTCTTCCACCCAGAAATTTAAAGGGGGGGGGGGGGGAATCAAACTATGCAACTGTAAGACTCGATTAAGAATGTACTCTGTATATTATATTATACCGCAAGCCTATAAAACATATGTTAGTGTACAATTTGAAATTTAAAAAAACTTTTTAGAAATCTGTTATCATCCCACTACTTTAAAACGCCAGGATCCTATATTGTCAGACGCCTTCTGAGATTTGTGTGGAATGCTTTAATTGTTCAATGAAAGCATTCCATAAAAAACCCGGAATTACAATCTCCCTTTTCCCTCCCCCAGACCTAAGTTTTGAAAATCTCAGAAGGTATATTAGAAAAACCATGTTTGCCTAACAGGTAAACACTGCATTGCCAAGAACAAGTGAAAGAAAAAAGAAATCTTAATGCTTGAAATGGAAATAAGACAGTAAACAGGAGAAATGACTTATTTTGGCCGCTACCCTAATGAAACAAGTTTTAAACCTGAGAGCCTTTGAAATTCATCTATTCTCTGCCAAAGTTTAAAACAGTTCCCTAGATTAATCATATTTGATTTTCTTGCAACAAGAAGTAAAGAAACTAAGAAAGGGACGTTCTATTTCTGTTCCTCTAACCCCAAACAGTCAAGCAACGAATCAGGGTTGTGCAGAATTTTTTTTTTTTCAAACGCTTGGGAAAGCAAAAAAATCTAGAAAGTCAAGACAAAAGAAGATCTGTCTAAAGAGATTTATTTTTTTTGTTTTGTAGCAAATGAAAGCTAAAAGGAGTCTTTCACTGATGCCTGAACACAAAAGAGAAACAATTCATGACAAACGAAAAAAAATATATCTATCTATATATATAAATATTAAGTTGGTTCGAGGTTGCAACAGCCTGCATGGCTCAAGAGCAGGACGTGAAAATAATAATAATAAAAAATTTAAGCACTGTATTGAAGCTCGAGATGAAATCGGTTTTGCTCTGGATGCAACAGTGTTTAAAAAAAAAACCACAGAAAATTGAAAGGTCATTTTAAAATGCCTTTGCACCTAAAAATGCACCAGTTTTTTCAAAATTTCACAAATTGTGCTGGGTTTTAGTTTAAGAAACACCCCCCCCCTATGTTTTAACATCCTTATTCCTTTAAGAATTTCTTTTGTAAATAAATAGCACAAAACCCAGCTCTACAATATTAAGTCGTCACCCAAAGCGTACATTGCAAGACTATTCTCCCTTCTTCTTTTGTCGTTTGTTTGCTTTTGCAAGAAATAAAATGTGCATTTGATAAGTCATGGTTCGAACCATCCTTTTGAGTCCTCGGAATTTAATAAATAATTCTGGTGCATAGTATTCAGTAAGATTATTATATAGCAGCCAACGAGTGCAGTTCATATATTACTCTATTGCCTTTCAAATTGTCTTCCAGAGAGTGAGTTATTTTTTTTTCTCCAATATTTTTTTTAAACAGCATAGATAATTTTAAATCTCTATAAAACAAAACAAAACAAAAAAACAGCATTATTTAATCCAATCGGTTACTGTATATAGTGCATTCGGCTTTTTTTTTTTTTTGTCAACATTTGTTAAATTAACTCTTATATTATTTGCATGCCATTACATACAAACTTTCCTTTAAGACTTGTGTTTTGATTTTTTTTAAAGTTCTTTTTTTTTTTCCTTTTAAAGTCACCAAGCAAATGAAGGAAACGGGGGGGGGGGGGAGGGGAGGGAGGGAAAGAGGAGAAGAAACTAACGCCTACTTATGTACAAATGTAGACACCTTCAATAAGTTAACTCTGGCTCAGGTTTCCCCGTTGGTTTCCAAACAAAGCGCACAGAGAGAGAAAAAGAAATGAAGAAAGCGGAGGGTGGGGGGGGGGGGGGTAAAAAGAAGGGAGTCGAGACAAACCTCCCAGGCTAAAGCCCCCGGGTCAGAGGTTCCGGGGTTCAGGGGGCGCCTTGTTCCACTGAGAGAGTGAGAATGGGGAGGGAGCAAGGCTTAAGACTATATTCATGAAGCGGTGTTCTGTTCTGTCCGTACAGAAGACGCACCAAAAAATGTGCATTGAACTAAAAACTCGACGTCGGGAAAATACAGGCAAAAAAGAGACCTATACAAAGGGGGGGGGGGCTTTTTTTGAGGGGGGTGGGGAAGGGCAGAAATAACCCGGCTCATGCTTTGTTTGTTTTCTTCTTCTTCATCATCTGGTCTAGTAGAAAAAAGGGACAGCGAGGGAAAGAAAGAGAGAAAGAGAGAGAGAGATTATTGAAATCCCATACATGTCCCGCATGCAGGAATGCTTCTACGGTCTGCGGCTGAAGGTTCTTCCCGGCCCCGAAGGAGCGTCCCGTCCCGGGGCCGGGGCTTGTCCTTGGTCGGGGCTCCAGGGCCCTTTCCCCGACGGCGGCGGCGGGAAGGAAAAACGTCTCTGGGAGGCAGCGGCGGCGGCTCCAAGTTGCGCCTTCCGACGGGGCGGACGAGACGCCCGGCGCGCTTCTGTCCGGGGTGGCCCGAGGGGACGCGCTGCACCCATGCGACGGGGGAAGGGGGCTTCTTGGAAGGGGGGGGCTCCTTCTTCGACGGGCAACACCCCCCCTCCACGACGGCGCGCCCCGGGGGTCTGTACAAAGCCGGGCGGAGGGAGGAAGGAAGCCGGAGAGGGGGCCGCGCAGGAGTCTCCGCCCGGTGCTCACATGAAGAAGTCGGCGGCGGCGGCGCTCTTGGCCGTCGGGGCGGGCTGCTGGGGCGGGGAAGGGTCGCGGGAGGCGGCGGCGAAGGTGCGGCCGGCCAGCTTCTCGTATTTTTCCTTGTAGAGGTCGCGCTCTTTGGCCAGGCGGGCCACCTCTTGTTTGAGCTGCTCCACCTGGCCCTGGAGCTGGCACTTCTCGTTCTCGAGGATGTGCCGCTGCTGGACGCGCTTGTAGCGGCAGGACTGGGCGTAGCCGCGGTTCTTGAGGGTGCGGCGCTTCTGCTTGAGGCGGATCACCTCATCCTTGCTGAAGCCGCGCAGCTGGCGGTTGAGCTCCCGCACCGACATGGAGACGAGCTGGTCGTCGGAGAAGCGGTCCTCGAGGCGCAGGTGGTGGTGCGGGTGGTGGTGGTGGTGGTGGTGGGCGGCGTGGTGGTGGTGCAGGTGGTGGTGGGCGGCCGCCGGGGCCAGCTCCTCCGGAGGGAAGGGCTGGCCGCCCCCGCCGCCGCCGCCCCCTCGGAAGCCGTCGTAGGCGGCGCCCTGGTGGTGGTGGTGGTGGTGATGGTGGTGCGGGGCGCCGATGAGCGCCTCGACGGCGTCCTCCGGCGTGAGGTTGAGGGCCTCCGGGTTGAGGTGCTGCGGGTAGCCCGACATCCAGTAGAGGTCCTCCACCAGCTGCGCCTTCCCCGCCACCCCCGCCGCCGCCCCCGTCGGGTTGCCGGCCGCAGGGTGAGCCAGGCCCGGGACGGGCTGGCCGCCGGGGCTGGGGGCGCAGAAGCTGGGCGAGGAAGGCACCGACGAGCAGGGGGTGCTGATGGGGGTGGAGGAGAGCGAGCCCGCCGGCGGCAGGCGGTGGCAGAAGCGCTCGGCCTCGGCGGGCTCCTTCTTCACCTCGAACTTCATGAGGTCGAAGTCGTTGACGTACTCGATGGCCAGCGGGCTGGTGGGCAGGTCGGCCGCGCTCATGGCCAGCTCCGAGGCCATCTCACAGCATAGAGGAGGAGGAGGGGGGAGCACTCGACGGCGGCGGTGGCGGCGGCAGCTGCCCGGCCCGGCCGCCCCCTCCCGGGCCGGCGCCCTCGGCGGCCTCCAGCGGCGCCTTCCGACGGCTCAAGCGGGCCCCCCCAAGCCAGCGAGGGTGGAGAAGGGAAGGGGGAGGAGAGAGAGAGAGAGAGAGTCCGCCGAGTCAGTTGCACTCACACCGGAGAATCCCCCGCCCGAGGGGGCGCCGGAGGGGGCTCTTCTTCCTGGCTTGTTCGCTCGGTGACCGGGCCGGCCAGCCCCCCTCCAGCCGGGTTCAGCTTCTGCCTCTCCAAAGTCCCGGGGGCGGCGCCCAGACGGCCCCCGCGCCCCTCCGAGGGGGGGTCCCGGCTCCAAGCCCCCCCGCCCTCCCCGCTTGCAAGCCGCCCCTGCCACGCGAGGCTCCCGCCTGCGGCCGCCGCTGCTGCTGCGCCCTCCCCGCCCCGTCTGCACTGGCTGCGGCAGCCCGGCGCCGCCTCCCCCTCGGCCAGGGACTGAAGTGCTGAATGGAGCCTTCTGCCTTTTATAGGGAGCGCCGCCAGGCCCCGCCCGACGAGGCGGGGGCAGCCGCCTCCCTGCCTATAACCAGCCCGGGCTGGCGGGGCTATTTGCCTATCCCTATAGCAACCCCGGGGTCCAGCTGTCAACAGCTGGAGCGCCCCCCGGGGAAGGAGGAGAGGGGGGGAGGCCGCGCGCCCTCTAGTGGCCGCGCGCCGGGAGAGCGAGCGGGCGGGGCGGGACGGAGAGCGCTTCTTGCGCCTTCCTCCCCCCCGCCCTCTCCAAAGCGCGCGTAAAAACGCACGGGACTCTTTTTGCGCTTTCGTTTGGAGAGATCAGAAAAGAGATGCGCGGTGGCTTTGTGCGCGCTTCTCGAGGGCGCAGGCGGAGCTTGGCAGAGCCGAAGCGGCAAAAGCAAACACAGTACACAGACTGAGGCAGGGCCCGGCCCCGAGGACGATGCAATGGAGAGGGCCAAGAGCAGGCCTTGAATTCAACAGGAGCGCCTCAACCTTTCTGACGGTTCTTCTCTCTCCTCCTCCCCACCTTGTCCATTCAATAGTAGGTGCAGTTCTTTAACAATCCCTGGATGAGCTCCACCACCTGTTTTTCTACACAAGGACCCCTGGCCCAGAGAAAGGAGAATCCTAGAATCCTAGAGTTGGAAGGAACCCCCCGGGGTCATCTAGTCCAACCCCCTGCAGTATGCAGGAAACTCACAAAAACCTCCCCCTAAATTCACAGGAGCTTCATTGCCCCGCCAGTCCTGGAAGGAGGCAAAGTGGCTTCCTTACTCACGAGGAAGCCGGGAGCACCTGCCCCTTCCTCCATCTTGAGACTCACTTGGAGGCATCGCATGGGTCCTTCAAAGAACAAAACCAAACCCCAAAGGCTACCCCTTTCTGTCCACCCTTCAAAGTCACTTCGGAACAATTCGAAAGTGAGCAAAAGCGATCTCTGGTAGAAACCCGGAACAAAAAGCAAAAGGGAAAGTACAGAACGCCCGTTTGAAATCAAAACAGCAATCAACAGAAAGCCCCCAAGAAAATAAGCTCTTCAAAAGGAAAGCGCTCAGAGTCCGGCTTTAAACGCCACCTCCTCAGCCGGTCCTATTTCAAAAGACGGGGGGCCACCACTGAGAAGATCTGGGCTCCAGAGTCCCTATGCAGACGATAGCAAATAGAAGGCTGGACTTCTTAGACACCCTGAGCACGCCTGTGGCATTATATGGGGCAGGCCTTGAATTCAGCAGGAGCTCACAGGAGGGCAGCTCCTGAACCTTTCTGAGGGTTCCCCCTCCTCCTCCCCACCTACCTTGTCCATTGAATAGGAGGTGCAGCTGCATAACAATCCCTGGATTAGGAGAGCGGGCAGCCAGCCAGCCACCGGGGGCTTTGCCACGCCCCCAGCAGGCCTCATTATGCCTGGAGAAGCCCGTGCCACCCTTTCTCCACTTCTTATGTGATTTTGGGCGGTGGGTGGCTTGCTGGCCTTTGGACTGGGAGAGTGGCCCAGGAGAGCCCCAGGAGAGTGAGGCCTGCTTGGGCTGGCTGGATGTCTATCCAGCCCAAGCAGGCCTTGCTCACCCAGGGTTGCTTTTGGCTTGAGGGACCTGCCTGTCCCGCATTGGTCTTGTCAGCCACCAGCGAGCCTGCAGCAGACGTGGACTACTGCACCCTTCTTAAATCTTCGTTCGCGAAGTCAAGCCGAGAGAGAGAGAGCCCGAAACTCTAATTTCAACCCGTTGGTTCTGGTCCTACCTTCTGGGGCCACTGTCCTGGGACGACTGTTGGACTAGTTCCCTGGAGACCCAGGTTTAAATCTCATTCTATTACGGAAGCTCGCTGGGTGACCTTGGGCCAGTCACACATCTCTCAGGCTAACCTACCTCACAGGGTGGTTGTGAGAATAATACGGAGGAGAGGAGAAAGACATCCATTGTTTTGGGTCCCCGCTGGAGACAAAAGCCGGGCACTGTTGAATTAAATAAATTAAGCTCACCGCCTTTGTAGGCAGTACCCTCCACTCCCCACAGGACAACTTGGGCGGCGCAACACGAATAGGAAGGGGGTGCAGGGCAAGGCGGTATCTAGGGCTCTTTTTCTAGCAGGAGCTCCTCTGCATATTAGGCCACGCCTCCTGATGTCGCCAATCCTCCTGGAGCTTCCGGTAGGCCCTGCAAGAAGAGCCCTCTAAGCTCTTGGGGGATTGGCTACATGAAGGGGGTGTGGCCTAACAGGCAAAGGAGCTTCTGCTAGAATTCCACCCCTGATAAAAACAGAGGGGAAGGAGAATAATGGGCAGGGCTTTATTTGTAGCACGAGCTCCTTTGCATATTAGGCCATACACTCCTGATGTAGCCAAGCCTCCTGGAGCTTCCAGTAGCCCCTGTCCAAAGAGCCCTCTAAGCTCTTGGAGGATTGGCTACATCGGGGGGTGGGGGTGGCCTAATATGCAGAGGAGCTCCTGCTAGAAAAAGAATCCTAGAATCATAGAGTTGGAAGGGATCTCCGGGGTCATCTAGTCCAACCCCCTGAACAATGCAGGAAACTCACAAATACCTCACAATGCAGGAAACTCACAAAACTAGGAAATAAACTTATATTTTTTTTATTTATTTCATTCGATTTATATCCCGCCCTACCCCACCGAAGCGGGCTCAGGGCGCTCAAATACATTAGAATAAGTTCTTACATACTTGCATCCTGTCATGAATAAACACAGTTCAAAAGCAAAGTCCTACTAAGTCATATATGGCCAGCTTTGCATGGTTTATTCCCTATAAGAATTTAGTTTATGTTTGGGAGCCAGTGGTTAAGTGTGTGGACATCTAGGAGAACCGGGTTTGATTCCCCACTCCTCCACTTGCAACTGCTGGAATGGCCTTGGGTCAGCCATAGCTCTTGCAGAGCTGTCCTTGAAAGGGCAGCTGCTGGGAGAGCTCTCTCAGCCCCACCTACCTCACAGGGTGTCTGTTGTGGGGAAGGAAGGTAAAAGAGATTGGAAAAGAGTCCTGGCGGTATCCATAACAGACCATGTGCCCCAAAGCCATGGTTTGGTACACCAGCGAGGGCCATCAGGGAACTCCAGGGCCTTTGCGGAGGCAAGTGCTGAGCTGGTCTGTTGCTGGTAGGGGGGCTGGGGGATCATAAGAACCTAAAAGAAGCCATGTTGGATCAGGCCAATGGCCCCTCCAGTTCAACACTCTGTGTCACATAAGAACATAAGAGAAGCCATGTTGGGTCAGGCCAGTGGCCCATCTAGTCCCACACTCTGTGTCACACAGTGGCCAAAAAACCCAGGTGCCATCAGGAGGTCCATCAGTGGGGCCAGGACACTAGAAGCCCTCCCATTGTACCCCCCCCCAGGTCATCTAGTTCAGGGGTGGCCAACGGTAGCTCTCCAGATGTTTTTTTGCCTACAACTCCCATCAACCCCAGCCATTGGCCATGCTGGCTGGGGCTGATGGGAGTTGTAGGCAAAAAAAATCTGGAGAGCTACCATTGGCCACCCCTGATCTAGTTCAACCCCTGCCCAATGCAGGAAACTCACAAACACCTTCCCCTAAATTCACAGGATCTTCATTGCTGTCAGGTGGCCATCTAGCCTCGGTTGAAAAACCTCCAAGGAAGGAGAGCCCACCACCTCCTAAGGAAACCTGTTCCACTGAGGAACTGCTCTAAGTGTCAGGAATCCTAGAGTTGGAAGGGCCTCCAGGGTCATCTAGTCCAACCCCCTGCACAATGCAGGAAATTCACAAACACCTCCCCCTAAATTCACAGGATCTTCATCACTGTCAGATGGCCATCTAGCCTCTGTCTAAAAACCTCCAAGGAAGGAGAGCCCACCACCTCCCGAGGAGGAAGCCTGTTCCACTGAGGAACCGCTCTAACGGTCAGGAAGTTCTTCCTAATGTTGAGCCGGAAACTCTTTGGATTTAATTTCAACCCGTTGGTTCTGGTCCTACCTTCCAGGGCCACAGAAAACAATTCCACACCATCCTCTAGAGGACAGCCCTTAAAGGACTTGAAGATGGCGATCCTATCACCTCTCAGCCGCCTCCTCTCCAGGCTAAACATCCCCAGCTCCTTCAACCTTTCCTCATAGGACTTGGTCTCCAGACCCCTCACCATCTTCGTCGCCCTCCTCTGGACCCGTCCCAGCTTGTCTAGATCCTTCTTAAAATGTGGTGCCCGAAACTGAACACAAGACTCCAGGCGAGGTCTTACCAGAGCAGGGCAACCTCTGCATTGTCACCCAGCTTGCTTCTCTCGGCCTCTCCCCCGCAGATTAGTAAAAGGGGCTTTTAAGAAGGCTGCAGCGGGGTCCGTGGGCAGCAGAGTGGGCACTCCGACTCTGAGATCATTCACGAGGGGTCCCCCAAGATTTCCACTGCCTAGAGGCCTTTACGGGGTTTCATCCGGCACTGCCCTGCTCCCCGCTATGAAACCAGAAGTGGGCATTCTCTGCCCTTATCCTGCCTGGCAACACTCCAGAAGTCAGGATTCTCCGATGAAATCAATCGGCTGCAGGCGCAGGGGAGGCCAAAGGAAGTCTGACCTCCGCCAATGAATCAGAAGGCTGCGGAATTCGCCACCACTGGACACTGCAGCCGCCTCTCGCCCGTGGGAAGCTGGCATTCCTTCAGAGATGGGGAACAGCTCCCACTGGGGTTGCCAATCCCCAGGTGGGGGCAGGGGATCCCCCGGTTTGAAGGCCCTCCCCCCCCACTGCAGGGTCATCAGAAAGCAAGGGGAGGGGAGGGAAATGTCTGCTGGGCACGCCATTATTCTCTATATGGAGATTTATTCCCACAGGAAATAATGGAGAATTGATCCACGGGTATCTGGGCCTCGGGGAGGGGTTGTTTTTTGAGGTAGAGGCACCAAATTTTCAGTATAGAATACAGTGCCTCTCCCCAAAATACCCCCCCAAGTTTCAAAACGATTGAACTAGGGGGTCCAATTCTATCAGCCCCAAAAGAAGGTGCCCCCATCCTTCATGATTTCCTATGGAAGGAAGGCGTTTCAAAAGGTGTGCGGTCCCTTTAAATGTGAGGGCCAGAACTCCCTTTGGAGTTCCATGATGCTTGCCACAGCCTTGTTCCTGGCTCCACCCCCAAAGTCTCCTGGCTCCACCCCCAAAGTCCCCAGATATTTCTTGAATTGGACTTGGCAACTCTAGCTCCCAGCTATGACCGCTAGGAATGCAGCCTCCAAAGCCAGAGGCAGTGTACCTCTGCTTCTTCCCAGGGCAAAGGAATTGCTCACCCCTGGCCTTGAATTCAGCAGGAGCTCACAGGAGCACAGCTCCCGAACCTTTCTGACAGTTCCCCCTCTTCCTCCTCACCTACCTTGTCCTATCTAAGGAACTGCCTTTCTCCATATGCTCCCCAGAGAGCACTGCATTCAGGGACACAAAACCTGTTCTCTATTCCCGGACCAAGAGAGCCCAAACTGTTCCGAACGGGCTAGGGCCTTCTCAGTGGCAGCACCAGCAATGTGGAACGCCCTCCCGGAGGCCATAAGGGCCTTGCGGGATCTCTCCTGATCCCACAGGGCCTGGAAAGAAACAAGTACTCAATCGATTGGCTTGTCACCACACTGCTTTGGGACTTGGATATACATGTTTTGGACATTTGGACTGATTTCTGTAGACTTCTTAGTAAGTTGGTCACTAGCTTACAATTGTTTGTTGCGTTATCCATTATAGTGACCTCTCTCGGATTGTATTCTACCCTACACCGCTGAGCAACATCACTTGTGAGGAATCAGGAGCATTGTAGGATCACCGTCAGGAGAAAGGAAGTTATGATCCCGCCTACACTGAAGTTCTGAGCAGCACCATGAAATGTATTTTAATTGTTCTTTTCTTGTTTTAAATTGTAACCTTAGATTGTTTTTTAAATTGACCGCTTGCCGCCCCTAGTCCGCTTGTGGTGGGATAGAAAACTAAAGTAATAAATAGAACAGAACAGAACAGAACAGAACAGAATAGAATAGAATAGAATAGAATAGAATAGAATAGAATAGAATAGAATAGAATAGAATAGAATAGAATAGAATAGAATAGAATAGAATAGAATAGAATAGAATAGAATAGAATAGAATAGAAGGTGCAGTTGCATAACAATTCCTGGATTAGAAGAACGGGGAGCCAGCCAGCCACCAGGGGCTTTGCAACACCCCCAGCAGCCCTCATTAACCTCTGGAAGAAGAAGAAGAAGAAGGAGGAGGAGGAGGAGGAGGAGGAGGAGGAGGAAGAAGAAGAAGAAGAAGAAGAAGAAGAAGAAGAAGAAGAAGAATTGCAGATTTATAGCTCGCCCTTCTCTCTGAATCAGAGACTCAGAGCGGCTCACAATCTCCTATATCTTCTCCCCCCACAACAGACACCCTATGAGGTGGGTGAGGCTGAGAGAGCTCTGACCGAAGCTCCTCTTTCGAGGACAACCTCTGCCAGAGCTCTGGCTAACCCAAGGCCATTCCAGCAGGTGCAAGTGGAGGAGTGGAGAATCAAACCCGGTTCTCCCAGATAAGAGAAGATGATTATGATGATATTGGATTTATATCCTGCCCTTCTCTCTGAATCAGAGACTCAGAGCGGCTCACAATCTCCTATATCTTCTCCCCCCACAACAGACACCCTATGAGGCGAATGGGGCTGAGAGAGCTTTTACAGCAGCTGCCCTTTCAAGGACAACCTCTGCCAGAACTATGGCTGACCCAAGGCCATTCCAGCAGGTGCAAGTGGAGGAGTGGGGAATCAAACCCGGTTCTCCCAGATAAGACAGCTCTGGCTGACCCAAGCCCATTGCAGCAGGTGCGAGTGGAGGAGTGGGGAATCAAACCCGGTTCTCCCAGATAAGAGTCCAAACACTTAACTACTACACCAAACTGGCTCTCACTTTCACTACACTTCACTTTCTCCACTTCTTACGCGATTCTGGGCGGCGGGTGGCTTGCTGGCCTTTTGACTGGGGGGGGTGGGGTGGCCAAGGAGAACCTCAGAAGAGTGAGGCCTGCTTGGGCTGGCTGGATCTCTAGCCAACCCAAGCAGGCCTCGCTCGCCCGGGGTCCTCCTTTCTTGTGTCGGGTTGCTTTTGGCTGGCCGGGGGGGGGGGGCAGCATATGCTAATGTGTTATGCTACTGAGCTCTGCTACGTATTTTTCTACACAACGACCCCTGGCTCTCCTCATCGTGCCTGCCGTGTGACCATCTCAGAGAAGTCCGGCTGGCCGTTACAGGAGAGCAGCGTGATGCATGCATTTCTGGTGTGATCCGGCACTTACCTTCCGGTCGCTTTTCATCCCCATTGTCGGAACCTTCAGGAACTGGCACAGCCGTCGTTCGGAACGGGTTGGGGAAAAGAGCCCGCTCCCTTTGTCAGCGTGGCCGTCGCACACCCCCTTTCACGCTGGAAATCAGAGTGCTTCCAGCTCAGACGGGCTTGGCTCCGCACGGTTTCTTGCTGGCTCAGCAGAGGCAGAAATTCCAGGTTGGCTTCATTTAGCAGCTACAAATGGAAGAGTGAAAGGCAGGCCGTTACCGTGTGTGTGTGTGTGTCTGAGGGATGTCGTCTCTTCACACAGGGAGCCCACGTTCCCCCCCCCCAGACACCCCCAATAATTTCACATCAGGAAAGGAAACTGGGGAGGAGGGATAGAATAAAAATGTAATTATTTAAAATGTTGAGGCGTTTCCTTTCCATCCAAATAATACATTAGGTAGCTTCCATCGAGTAAAAGGAACATAAGAGAACATAAGGGAAGCCATGTTGGATCAGGCCAACGGCCCATCAAGTCCAACACTCTGTGTCACACAGTGGCAAAAAAATTTATATACACACATACACTGTGGCTAATAGCCACTGATGGACCTGTGCTCCATATTTTTATCTAAACCCATATCTAAACTCCATATTTTTTATCTAAATGTCCAGAAGGAGCGTTCGGAACCGTGGTGGCAAAGGAGACGAAGATAGGGGGAAAAAATGACAAAGAATGGCTAGCGGGCGACTTTGCTGAAAGAGATTTTGTTCGTGAAACACAGGAAAAATAACTTGCAAATTAACATTGAATTTTGAACATTATATTTCTCTCTCTCTCTGTATATGAGTATTGTCCACTCAGACTGGCAGCCGCTCTCCAGGGTCTCAGGCAGAGAGGTCTTTCTCCTCTGCCTGATCCTTTTTAACTGGAGACACGGCCAAGCAGATGTTCTAACGCTCAGCCTCTACCCTTCGCTCAAACCTCCCACTCAAGCAAGGCAGAGAAAAAGGCCCTTCTTTGCACACATGTTAACACATAAAGCTGCCATACCCAGGGGTCATTTTGTAGAAAAAGAGGTGGTTGGAGCTCATTAGCAGAACTCATTAGCATATGCCACCATCCCCACCAGCCAAAAGCAACCTGACGTATGAAAGGAGAACCCCGGGGGAGCGAGGCCTGCTTGGGCTGGCTAGAGATCCAGCCAACCCAAGCAAGCCTTGCTCACCTGGAGTTTTTCTGGGTCGCTCACACACACACCCCCAGTCAAAAGGCCAGCAAGCCACCCGCAACCCAAAATCACATAAGAAGTGGAGAAAGGGTGGTGTGAAATTCTGCAGGGGTTAATAAGGGCTGCTGGGGGCTTCTGGAGTTCTGGTCCCACTGGTGGACCTCCTGATGGCCCCTAGGATTTTTGTGCGACACAGAGTGTTGGACTGGAGGGGCCATTGGCCTGATCCAACATGGCTTCTCTTATGTTATGTGTGACACAGACTGATGGACTGGAGGGGCCATTGGCCTGATCCAACATGGCTTCTCTTATGTTCTTATGCGTGACACAGAGTGATGGACTGGAGGGGCCACTGGCCTGATCCAACATGGCTTCTCTTATGTTCTTATGTGTGACACAGAGTGTTGTCCTGGATGGGGCATTGTCTGTTGTTGGGGAGAAGGGAAAGGAGATTGTGAGCCGCTCTGAGACTCTTCGGAGTGGAGGGCGGGATATAAATCCAGTATCTTCATCTACCTCACAGGGTGTCTGTTGTGGGGGAAGAAGGTAAAGGAGATTGTGAGCCGCTCTGAGACTCTTCGGAGTGGAGGGCGGGATATAAATCTAATATCTTTATCTACCTCACAGGTGTCTGTTGTGGGGGGGGGGGAGGTAAAGGAGATTGTGAGCCGCTCTGAGACTCTTTGGAGTGGAAGGCGGGATATAAATCCAATATCTTCATCTGCCTCACAGGGTGCCTGTTGTGGGGGAGGAAGGTAAAGGAGATTGTGAGCCACTCAGAGATTCTTCGGAGTGGAGGGCGGGATATAAATCCAATATCTTCATCTACCTCACAGGGTGTCTGTTGTGGGGGAAGAAGGTAAAGGAGATTGTGAGCCGCTCTGAGACTCTTCAGAGTGGAGGGCAGGATATAAATCTAATATCTTTATCTACCTCACAGGTGTCTGTTGTGGGGGGGGGGAGGTAAAGGAGATTGTGAGCCGCTCTGAGACTCTTTGGAGTGGAGGGCGGGATATAAATCCAATATCTTCATCTACCTCACAGGGTGTCTGTTGTGGGGGAAGAAGGTAAAGGAGATTGTGAGCCGCTCTGAGACTCTTCAGAGTGGAGGGCAGGATATAAATCTAATATCTTTATCTACCTCACAGGTGTCTGTTGTGTGGGGGGGGGGAGGTAAAGGAGATTGTGAGCCACTCTGAGACTCTTTGGAGTGGAGGGCGGGATATAAATCCAATATCTTCATCTACCTCACAGGGTGTCTGTTGTGGGGGAAGGAAGGTAAAGGAGATTGTGAGCCGCTCCGAGACTCTTCGGAGTGGAGGGCGGGATAGAAATGCAATATCTTCTTCTTCTCCTCACAACAACCCCAGGAGGCAGGCTAGGCTGAGGCAATGTGAGTGGTCCAAGGTCACCCAACAAGCTTCCCTGGCACAACAGGGGGATCGGAACCTGGGTCATCCAGGGCCTCGTGGGATCACATGACCCTCTCATGTGACCCAAGAGCCCTCCCCCAGCACTGCCTGATATCGCAAAGGCAACAGTCCCTGGGCTTCACTGGCCTGGCAGTCAAGCTTGTGCAAACCTGGGAGCTGAAGGTGGGGCTGCCTGCGGTCTTTTGCACTCTTGGGGTTAGGTGGGTCTCTGCGGCTCAGCCTCATTTGTCATCGTTCCCCTCGTCCGCTCTGCTTCCTTCTCTCCAGCCAGAACTTCTCCAGCTCTTCTCGGTGGACTCTAAAAAGAGCTCCGACTGCTTTAGAATTCTTATCTCACTAACCCTTCCTTTCAGGGCCTCATTTCCGATTCTGAGCTCATGGTTTTCTGCCTTTTTAACCAGCTTGTCGTCTCCATCCTATGCTCATGGGGATGCGGCTGATGCAAGATACCAGGTTGCCCCCCCCACACCAAAGGCATTGTGGGGCATGGACTTGGAGGGGGGGGGGGAGCCTCCTGTCCCATTGCAGGAACAGCTGGAGGGCAACACGGGGCTAGAGTTGCCAGCCCCCAGGTGGGGAAAAAAATACAAAAGAGAGAATCACGGGATAGGATGAGAACCCAAAGGAAAACCGTGACAAATAAGGAATACAATCAATTCTCTTGTAATTATTAGTGTATGAAACTTCAAAGTATTTGATTGTCATGATCCATTTCGATAACTAGTATTGTAAGGTAAGCGCATCTAATTCATTTGCAAAACGCCTCTTAAGCACAATTCCATCAGAACAAAGAGTTTAAAGTGTGTGACGGAACCGGCCCGATTCTGCCTTCAGACCCGGTCCCGTCAGCTCCCTATTGAGTCGCCAACTCCTGGAGGGAGCTATTTCTCCTCCTGCCCCTTGGGCTCGCTGCCACCACCTGCTCAGTCTAGGGGTTCAGATTGAGAGGAACAGGACTCCCAATCCCGCTCTCCAGTTATGAGGCCAGGCCTCAAGGTCCTCTGCCACCCTGTACTTGGGTTTCACAGAGACCTCAGCACTTCTTTGGGGCACCCCTGGAGGATTGGCACCTTATCCAACTGCATGCCTTCCCCCTTGCCCAGGGCCCCCTTTATAAAACAGCGTGGTCTAAAGCGGTTGGGGATCTATGTGGCACAGAGTTTGGCTGCCAGCATTTAAAACAGAAAAAAAAATATTTATTTACAAGAGAAAAAGAAAGGGAAAGAAAAACAAAACAAAAACAGTTGCATTTAAAAAGTTAGCACAGCACCCGCATAGCACACAGCATAACAAAGAAAAGTTGATTATAAACGCCTCCTGCTGGCCCTGATCTAAACATGCCCTGCCCTTTTGGATGACTTACTTGGTCTTACTGCCTGGAGGCCTCATTTTCTTGAATAGGCCGCATGCACAGGCAGGAGCTCCCACACTGGCAACCTCTTCCTTCGAGCTGCAGCTGAGAACTGACAAACTCTTCCTCCTAACTCACATGCAAAGAACAAAAGCACTTCCTGCCTCTCTAGGAGACTTTCCCCCTAGAGTTGTTGGTTTGGTTCTGGAAGGGAGGGGGGAGGAGGGGAAGGCTAGGCCCAAGCCTGCTTGGCAGTTTAGCGATCCCTCCCAATGAAGCACCAACATGGATTAAAATGGAGTTTCTCCACACGTCCCCCTCCTTAAATTCTGAGCCGGAGGGGTTGCCTCCTACAGAGGTGACCCCGTAGCAGAATCCAACCAAACAAGGAGAAACCCATTAATCAAAATATTACACAAACATTCAGGTATTTCTCCAATACATGAAGGCTGACATCTTAAGCATCACCACCCTTTCTGGACAGAAAGTCTGCGATCACATTGTGGCGTCCAGCAATGGGCTTGATCTTCATATTGTACTCCTCCATCTCCCAGGACCACCTCTGGAGTTTGGTGCTCTCCCTCCGTTGCTGCTGTTGCTGGGGTGAGTGGCCCATCAAAGGAGGAAAGTCCTGGCCCCACATATGAGGTTGGAAACTGCCCAGTTCCCACACAGTTGCTTCTTCTTTATCCCTCATTGGTGGAATGTTCCCTCTGTCCACTCTGACCTCCCAGAAAACCACCTCTGGGGCTCCAAACAATTGCTGTCCCAGCTTTTTTTTGTCTCCTTCCTTCCTACCTATATGCAACACCATGGACCTTGCAGAGAATGGCTGTGGTATATTCACCTGCACCACTTTAACTGCCTTTCCTGTCTTCTCCATAGCCACCACATAAGTAGCATCGTCCAGGTCATCCACAATCACATGGGGTCCCTCCCATTCCACTTTCCGTTCACCAGTATGAAGGGGCAGGAAAACCATCACCCTATCCCCTGTCTCAGCTTCTGTGAACTCCACTTTCTGGTCCCTTGCCACCTCACACAGTGGATCCAGCCTAGGGTCACTTTGAACCTCAGACAGGAACATTTCTGGCTCCCCCAGACTTCCTATCATCTGTTCCTTCAAGCCACCAGAACACTCAGCCAAAGTTTGATCTGGGTTCTCCGCCCCCTCAGTTGGTTTTTCAGTGTCAGCCAACTGAGCTCCTGCCTGCCTGGAAGGCTCCACAGCATCCTGCTGCCCTTGCGGAAATTGGCACCCCTCTTCCCATTGTGCACACCCTCCTGCAGGGCTTGAGACAGGCTGGTCCTCCCCCTCCCTGGTTGGTGGTGAGGTGGCTTCCCTAAAGTTGCCTTCCTCCCCCCACTTTCCCCTGAGGGTTTGGCTTGGGTTCTCAGTCCCCTCGGTTGGTTTTTCAGCACTACCAAACTGACCCCCCTCTTGCCGGGAAGGTCCCACAGCTTCCCAGGACTCCTGTCTGCCCTGCCTCAAGACAACCTGTTCCGAGAGAGTCTCGGACGATCCCACTTCCTGATCCACAGCTACTTGGTGAACCGGTTCCAACCTAAGGCCGCTCCGGACCCCCTTCTGGAACCACTCCCATTCCCCCAAGCCTTCAGCTATGTGCTCCTCTGAGCCCACATTAGCCTTGCTGCTCTCAGAACCTCCTGTGAAATCTCCACTCTCCACCTCTGTCTCTTCAGGTCGCACATCCTTTACGCTAGACAGGTTCCCTTCCTCGCTAGGAACATCTACAGCCTCTTGCTGCACTTGGGGAAAGCTACACCCCTCTTCCCCTTGGGAACACCCTACTCCAGAGCTTGAGACAGGCTGGTCCTCCCCCTCCTGGGTGACTGCCCTCTCTTTGTCCTCAGTAGCCTGGGCTATTTCCCCCTCCCTGGTTGGTGGTGAGGTGGCTTCCCTAAAGTTGCCTTCCTCCTCCCACTTTCCTCTGAGGGTTTGGCTGCGGGTTACAGCATTGATGGAGTACTGGCCTACCAACAAATCCCGGCCCAATAACACTGGAACTGTTTGTTCCTTCATTACCCCACATTCAGAATAGGATTTACCTTCTTGTGGAGCCAAACCCCTGAACTGCTTTCGGGAGTGGTCTGGCCCCAGTTTAAACCTTTTACATACAGTGGCTTTATAGGCTGCAAAAGTTATCCCCCATCTTCCATAGGCATGCTGTGATAGATGGCTGAGAGTTCTCCAGTCAGGATGCTACAGAGGTAAGACATATAGTCTTCCTCTGCAATCCCCCACTGTTTGGCTGCCTTCTCAAAGTTGGAGAGGTATATGGAGGGGTCTTCTTCCTCTTTGTACACTGCAAAGTCTTTGGGGGTGACTTTGATCTTTTTGCTTAGTTCAGCTTCCAGACGTAGCACCTCAAGCTCATGGCGACGTTGCTCTTCCTGCTCCCGTCTGTGGATCTCAGCTCTCTCTCTTTCCTCCCGTCTGCAGATCTCAGCTTGTCTTTTTTCCCTCTGTCTGCGGATCTCATCCCTCTCTGCTTGTCTTTCCTCTCTCTCTCGTTCCTCCCGTCTGCGGTCTCGGTCTGCCTCGATACGCATTCTCTCCAGTTCCATCTGTAGCCGCAAGATTACTTCTGACTGGGTGGGGGGCACTTTTGCAGCTGCCCCTGCATGCTGATGATACTCCAACAGGAGGTCTTTCATATCTACTACAGTCATGTTGTCACACTCCAGCTTGTGCTTTGCACACTCTTCCTGGAGCTGTGGCTTTGTCATCTTCAGGATTTCCCGCCTCTTAGCATGCTCCATCCTAACTAACTAAACTTTCCCTATTCCAGTTGACCCGAAAATAAAACAAAACCTCTGTTGCTTCCTCTGGGTGCTTGCACGTATCAAAAAACAAAAATGCCTGGCCAATCAAGTTCTCTGTTTGTTCTTATCCCACCGCTGCCGCCAAGTGTGACGGAACCGGCCCGATTCCGCCTTCAGACCCGGTCCCGTCAGCTCCCTAGTGAATCTGAACCCCTAGACTGAGCAGGTGGTGGCAGCGAGCCCAAGGGGCAGGAGGAGAAATAGCTCCCTCCAGGAGTTGGCGACTCACTAGGGAGCTGACGGGACCGGGTCTGAAGGCGGAATCCGGCCGGTTCCATCACAAAGTGCTTCGTGCTACAAAGTGCTTGTAGGTCAAAGCGCCTGTGCAGATTTGTCTTCCGCAAGGACGGGACGTCGGGGAATCTTCAGAGATATTCCTTTTGGAAGACAAATCTGCACAGGCGCTTTGACTTACAAGCACTTTGTAGCACGAAGCACTTTAAACCCTTTGTTCTGATGGAATTGTGCTTCGATGCGTTTTGCAAATGAATTATATATACTTACAATACTAGTTATTGAAATGGATCATGACAATCAAATACTTTGACGTTTCATACACTAATAATTACAAGAGAATCAATGATTGTATTCCTTATTTGTCACAGTTTTCCTTTGGGTTCTCATCCCCAGGTGGGGGCTGGGGATCCCCCCCCCCGTTTGGAGGCCCTCCCCCTGCCTCAGGGTCATCAGAAAGCAGGGAGGGGGGAGGGAAATGTCTGCTGGGCACTCCTTTATTCCCTAAGGAGACCGATTCCCATAGGGAATAATGGAGAATTGATTCTCGGGTATCTGGGCCTCGGGAGGGGGCTGTTTTTTGAGATAAGAGGCACCAAATTTCCAGCATAGCATTCAGTGCCTCTCCCCAAAATACCCTCCAAGTTTCAAAAGGATTGGACCAGGGGGTCCAATTCTAGGAGCCCCAAAAGAAGGTGCCCCTATCCTTCATTATTCCAAAGGAAGGAAGGTATTTAAAAGCTTTGCGATCCCCTTAAGTGTGATGGCCAGAACTCCCTTTGGAGTTCCATTATGCTTGTCATGACCTTGCTTCTGGCGCCACCCCCAATGTCTCCTGGCTCCACCCCAAAGTCTCCTGGCTCCACCCCCCAAAGTCACCAGGTATTTCTTGAATCGGACCTGGGAACCCTACTTGGGGCACCCACCAGGAATGGCACCTCCCCATTTTCTGCAACCATCAAAAAAATCCTGGCGCTCTTTTCTCAGCACGGACGGCTGCTTCATTTGATCATCTCCACTCCCCAAGGAACTGCTGAAGTTCATCTGGTTTATTAAAATAGGCCCATGGGATTCCACAAGAGTCGGTTGGATTGCTGAAATCATCCCTGGAGACCTTCTTTGCACCCGCCAACAAAAGCCAGGTGGGTGGCTACTCAAGACCCAGCCTTTTCCGTAGTGGCCCCTTGCCTCTCATTTCCCTCCCCCCAGATCTGCCATTGTCTCACAGGAGTTTTAAGTACGAGGTGGATGCTTTCACATGGCAACTGTTTGCAAGTGGATTTAGCCACTCTTACATGGTAAACATCCAATTGCAAAACTTGTTTAGTGTTTGTGACCAATGTTCCTTCTAAGCTGCAGAGTCTTGTGAGCAAAAGTTCTACTTTTGTGAGCTACTGGCATTAAAGTTGTGAGCGACTGCATAAATTAAAGAGCCCCGTGGTAAAGCTGCAGTCCAAGCTCATGATCGAGTTCGATCCCCGGCGGAAGCTGGGTTCAGGTAGCCGGCTCCAGGTTGACTCAGCCTTCCATCCTTCCGAGGTCGGTCAAAGGAGTCCCCAACTTGCTGGGGGGAAAGTGGAGATGACTGGAGTGGCAATGGCAAACCACCCTGTCAAAAGTCTTCCATGTAAACGTCATGATGTGACGTCACCCCAGAGTCAGAAATGACCGGCAGGGGACTACCTTTACAGCACTGGCTAATTAATGGGAAGCAGAGAGTGGGTATAAATGGGCAGTCTTCACAGTGAAGGACAGTAAGCAGTGGAGTGCCGCAGGGCTCAGTACTGGGTCCCATGCTCTTTAACTTGTTCATTAATGATCTGGAGTTGGGAGTAAGCAGTGAAGTGGCCAAGTTTGCAGATGACACTAAATTGTTCAGGGTGGTGAGAACCAGAGAGGATTGTGAGGCACTCCAAAGGGATCTGTTGAGGATAGGTGAATGGGCGTCAACGTGGCAGATGAGGTTTAATGTGGCCAAGTGCAAAGTAATGCACATTGGGGGCAAAAATCCCAGCTACAAATACAAGTTGATGGGTTGTGAACTGGCAGAGACTGACCAAGAGAGAGATCTTGGGGTCGTGGTAGATAACTCACTGAAAATGTCAAGACAGTGTGCGTTTGCAATAAAAAGGGCCAACGCCATGGTGGGAATTATTAGGAAGGGAATTGAAAACAAATCAGCCAGTATCATAATGCCCCTGTATAAATCGATGGTGTGGTCTCATTTGGAATACTGTGTACAATTCTGGTCATCGCACCTCAAAAAGGATATTATAGCATTGGAAAAAGTGCAGAAAAGGACAACTAGAATGATTAAAGGTTTGGAACACTTTTCCTATGAAGAAAGGTTAAAACGCTTGGGGCTCTTTAGCTTGGAGAAACGTCGGCTGCAGGGTGACATGATAGAGGTTTACAAGATTATGCATGGGATGGAGAAAGTAGAGAAAGAAGTACTTTTCTCCCTTTCTCACAATACAAGAATTCGTGGGCATTCAATGAAATTGCTGAGCAGTCAGGTTAAAACAGATAAAAGGAAGTCCTTCTTCCCCCAAAGGGTGATTAACATGTGGAATTCACTGCCACAGGAGGTGGTGGCAGCTACAAGCATAGCCGGCTTTAAGAGGGGATTGGATAAAAATATGGAGCAGAGGTCCATCAATGGCTATTAGCCACAGTGTGTGTGTGTGTGTGTGTGTGTGTATATATATATATATATATATATATATATATATATATATATATGTATGTATGTATGTATGTATGTGTGTGTGTGTGTGTGTGTGTGTATGCACACATATATTGGCCACTGTGTGACACAGAGTGTTGGACTGGATGGGCCATTGGCCTGATCCAACATGGCTTCTCTTATGTTCTTATGCACAAAATAGTATGCTCTGGGCCCATCGTTCCTGAGCGAAGACAAAAATGTGTGAGCCGGAGGCTAAAAATCTCAGAGGCTAATTCAGCTTCGAGGGACACCCGGTTTGCGTGCTCACCTTCTGATTTCTCCAGCTATTCTGTGAGGTACCTTTTTGCTGAAGATGGCACTGAGCAGGTTTCTCTTCTTTCGGGGGCTGGTTTCAGTGATCTCACCACACACACCCTGAAGCAAGTCACCTCTGAGTTGGGAAGGGAAGATGGTCCACTCAGAGAGAAATCCCTATATTGGTTAGGTTATGTTGAGGGCTACTGGAGAGAAAAAGGAAAAGCCCCTCCAGGGAGGAGTTGGGAACCACAAAGGAGGACAGACTGCGGCATGCTGGGCAGAGCTGGGATGTTCTACCACGGCCCCCCCCCCCCTCCACCAATTCCTCAGTCCAATGCATGACAGCACATACATCATTTTGATTAATTGCAGTTAAAAATACTTCAAAATATACCTCAAAAACGACATTATAGCATTGGGAAAAATCCAGAAAAGGGCAACTAGAATGATTAAAGGTTTGGAACACATTCCCTATGAAGAAAGGTTAAGACGCTAAAACCCGATAGATGTTGTTTACCTTGACTTCCAGAAAGCTTTTGATAAAGTTCCTCATCAAAGGCTCCTTAGAAAGCTTGAGAATCATGGAGTAAAAGGACAGGTCCTCTTGTGGATCAAAAACTGGCTGAGTAATAGGAAGCAGAGAGTCAGTATAAATGGGCAGTCTTCGCAGTGGAGGACGGTAAGCAGTGGGGTGCCGCAGGGCTCGGTACTGGGTCCCATGCTTTTTAACTTGTTCATAAATGATTTAGAGTTCGGAGTGAGCAGTGAAGTGGCCAAGTTTGCGGATGACACTAAATTGTTCAGGGTGGTGAGAACCAGAGAGGATTGTGAGGAACTCCAAAGGGATCTGTTGAGGCTGGGTGAGTGGGCGTCAACGTGGCAGATGCGGTTCAATGTGGCCAAGTGCAAAGTAATGCACATTGGGGCTAAGAATCCCAGCTACAAATACAAGTTGATGGGGTGTGAACTGGCAGAGACTGATCAAGAGAGAGATCTTGGGGTCATGATAGATAACTCACTGAAAGTGTCAAGACAGTGTGCGTTTGCAATAAAAAAGGCCAATGCCATGCTGGGAATTATTAGGAAGGGAATTGAAAACAAATCAGCCAGTATCATAATGCCCCTGTATAAATCGATGGTGCGGTCTCATTTGGAGTACTGTGTGCAGTTCTGGTCGCCGCACCTCAAAAAGGATATTATAGCTTTAGAGAAGGTGCAGAGAAGGGCAACTAGAATGATTAAAGGGCTGGAGCACTTTCCCTATGAAGAAAGGTTGAAACGCTTGGGACTCTTTAGCTTGGAGAAACGTCGACTGCGGGGTGACATGATAGAGGTTTACAAGATAATGCATGGAATGGAGAAAGTAGAGAAAGAAGTACTTTTCTCCCTTTCTCACAATACAAGAACTCGTGGGCATTCGATGAAATTGCTGAGCAGACAGGTTAAGACGGATAAAAGGAAGTACTTCTTCACCCAAAGGGTGATTAACATGTGGAATTCACTGCCACAGGAGGTGGTGGCGGCCACAAGTATAGCCACCTTCAAGAGGGGTTTAGATAAAAATATGGAGCACAGGTCCATCAGTGGCTATTAGCCACAGTGTATGGAGCACAGGTCCATCAGTGGCTATTAGCCACAGTGTATGGAGCACAGGTCCATCAGTGGCTATTAGCCACAGTGTATGTGTGTATATAACATTTTTTGCCACTGTGTGACACAGAGTGTTGGACTTGATGGGCCGTTGGCCTGATCCAACATGGCTTCTCTTATGTTCTTATGTTCTTATGACGCTGGGGGCTCTTTAGCTTGGAGAAACGTCGACTGCGGGGTGACATGATAGAGGTTGACAAGATAATGCATGGGATGGAGAAAGTAGAGGAAGAAGTCCTTTTCTCCCTTTCTCACAATACAAGAACTCGTGGGCATTCGATGAAATTGCTGAACAGTCGGGTTAAAACGGATAAAAGGAAGTCCTTCTTCACCCAAAGGGTGATTAACATGTGGAATTCACTGCCACAAGAGGTGGCGGCTACAAGCATAGCCAGCTTTAAGAGGAGATTGGATAAAAATATGGAGCAGAGATCCATCAGTGGCTATTAGCCACAGTGTATATATATTGTGGCCATTGTGTGACACAGAGTGTTGGACTGGATGGGCCATTGGCCTGATCCAACACGGCTTCTCTTATGTTCTTATGAAAGGCAGTTTCAGAAAGTAGCCACATTAGCCTCAAGTATAATAGCTAGATTCAAGCTCAAGAACACCTTAGAACCCAATGTAAGTTTCAGGGTACTCGTTTCAATGTGTCTTCCACAGGTACAGAAGGCCTTGGCCCTCTTCTTTATGGGACCGCCTCTCCTCCCATGGTCCACCAAAACAACTTCGCTCATGGCAGCAGGTGCTTCTATAAGTCCCAATCTGCCAATCAGCTATCACCCGTGCAGGGGCCTTCTCTGTCGTGGCCCCCGTCTTGTGGCGTAGCCTGCCTGAGAAGATCAGGAAAGCCCTCCTTCTCCTGGCTTTCTGCAAATTATGCAAAACTGATCTGTTCAAGAGGGCTTTTGTATGCAGGACATTGACTTGGATGAATGATTGAGATTGCGGTCCGTTCTGCTGCGTTTGGCCGATTGAAAATAGGCTCCTGTTACATAATTTCTGCATCACTTCTTGTGTCGTGTGAATACTTACATGATGCTTCAGTTATTTCTAGTGGTCCCAGACTTCTAATATTCTAAGGCACTGGTCACGGAATGTCTCAGTTCATTGATTGTACTGTCTCATCAGGAAAATGGAAGTTCGTGGTGGTTCGTGGTTCACGAGAAACCATGAACCCGCACAGACTTTTCAGTTTCCCGAACCATTTTGTGGTTTGTTGGTTCATGAGTGTGCGTGCGGGGGGTGGGCTTCCATGGGGTACAGCCTTTTTAAATGCCTTCCCTTCACTTGCTGAGGCATGCTGCTGAATGAAGGGAAGGCATTCAAAGAGACCGACGAACAAAATTAACCACTTCATGGGCAGTTCACGAACAACATGATTTCCTAAATGGAAGTTCGCAAACCAATGAACTGGCCCAGTTCATCACAAACTTTGGTTCACAAGTTGGTTCACAGCAAACCCTAAGATAGACAGATGATAGCTGGATAGATGATGGATAGATGGGAGGGAGGGGGAGAGAGAGAAAGAGAGATATTATTATTATTATTATTATTATTATTATTATTATTATTATTATTATTATTATTATTATTATTGATTGATAGATAGACAGACATAGATAGATGACAGACAGACATAGAGAGATAGATAGATGATAGATTGATGATGAGAGAGAGATGATAGATGATAGATAGACAGACAGACAGATAGACAGACAGATAGATAGATAAGAACATAAGAGAAGCCATGTTAGATCAGGCCAATGGCCCATCCAGCCCAACACTCTGTGTCACACAGTGGCAAAATTTTTATATATATATACACACACACACTGTGGCTAATAGCCACTGATGGACCTCTGCTCCATATTTTTATCTAACCCCCTCTTGAAGGTGGCTATGCTTGTGGCCACCACCACCTCCTGTGGCAGTGAATTCCACATAATCACCCTTTGGATGAAGGACTTCCTTTTATTTTTATAGATAGAGAGACAGAGAGATGAGAGAGAGAGATGATGATGATGATAGATAGATAGATAGATAGATAGATAGATAGATAGATAGATAGATAGATAGATAGATAGATAGATAGATAGATAGATAGATAGATAGATAGACAGACAGACAGACAGACAGACAGAAAGACAGACAGACAGACAGACAGACAGACAGACAGACAGATGAGAGAGAGAATGGAAATGCAGTCAGTCTCCTGAGCTGAATGGAGCAGAGAGACACAAAAGCTCCAAAAATGGGCAGAAAGGCCAGTTTTTAACCCCAAACCTGGTTTGAACTCTATATACCTTCTGTCTTCAGGCTGACCACCTTGTCTGCCTATGAATGCCCAAAGTTCAGCACTGCCATCATCTCTACCAATGAGGTCCACCTCAGCCATGCGTTCCCACGTCAGGAACACCAGCTCTTTCCCCTGTGGCTCAAAGGTCTCTCCTTTGCCTTGGGAAGGATCAGTGCTTCCCCCACACTCAAGAGGACTAGAAGCACATCTCTGGAACAGGTTTAGACATGTCAAGATTTAAGAGCTGTTTTCTGACACTGAGAAGAAATAAAAGCTTGGCAGGAAGGTCCATTCAATTTGGCGCTGCAAAATAGTCAATAACAGAGAGGTGCTTAAAAGGGTCAGGCTGGTATTTGGGAAGTTTGAATCCGCCCTCTGCCAAGCAAGCTCACTGAAGAAGAAGAAGAAGAAGAAGAGGAAGAAGAAGAAAAATTGCAGATTTATGCATAAGAACATAAGAGAAGCCATGTTGGATCAGGCCAATGGCCCATCCCGTCCAACACTCTGTGTCACATAAGAACATAAGAGAAGCCATGTTGGATCAGGCCAATGGCCCATCCAGTCCAACACTCTGTGTCACACAGTGGCCAATATATGTGTGTATACACACACACACATATACATACATACATATATATACATATATATACACACACACACACACACCGTCCTTCTCTCTGAATCAAAGACAGCATTTTAAAACACTTTTCTTTAATATTGTAACATGTCGATATCTTCATAGAGTTCTTCCATAAATACTCCCAAGATTCCATTTGTATTTCTTTGGTAAAATTGATTGCCCATTTTATCATTCGAGATTTAACTACTACATCTTCCGTAAACCACTTCAATAATAATTTATAAATCCTTGAAATCAACTTTTCGTTATCACCCAACAGTATTCTTTCCAATTCTGTTTGCTCCTGTCTTTTACCTTCATTTTTGATGTGAATTATATTGAATAGTTTTAATGTTAAGAATTTAAGGTTTTTAGGTTTTTAAATGCTTCGACTTTTTAATTGTAATAATTCTGTACTTTGTTTTATTATTTTATCGTTTGCTGTGAGCCGCCCTTAGCCATTTTATGGGAAGGGCGGGGTATAAGTTATAGAATAAAATAAATAAATGTCCTGTTCCAGCAAGCTCTTAATTTGTTGTAGTTGAAACCGATTATATTTATGTTGCAATTCTTCAGCTGATTTTAGTTCCACCTTTCCTCCCTGTATCTTTGATAGTTGGTTATACGTTAATCACATCTCTTCATTTGTTTCTGAGGACAATTTTATTACTTCAGTTGGCACAATCCATAGCGGCTTTCTCTCATCACCATATTTTTTTATATTTTAACCAGGTACTTAACAGATTTCTTCTTAAATAATGGTGTGAGAAAAAGCCATCCATCTTATTTTTCCTATAAAACATATATGCATGCCAACCAAAAATATTTCCATGGTCTTCTAAAACCAACAATTTTTTATTTAACAACGTCATCCATTCTTTAATCCATACCAAACACACTGTATCATGATATAATTTTAAATCCAGTAACTGAAAACCTCCCCTTTTTTTTGCATCCGTTAAAATTTTCGTTTTGATCCTAGGTTTCCTCCATCCCATACAAATTCTGAAACTTTTCTTTGCCATTTACTAAATTGTTTATTGTCCTTCACAATTGGAATTGTTTGAAATAGAAACATAATTCTTGATAGGACATTCATTTTAATTGCAGCGATTCTGCCCAGCATAGACAAGTTCAGTTTGTTCCATTTTATCAAATCTTCATCAATTTTCCGCCAAAGCTTTTCATAGTTTTTTTTATATACTATATTTTTCATGGTAACTTCCACACCTAAATATTTTACTTTTGAAGTGACCTCACACTCTGTTGCCCTTTGCAATTTTTCCTGTTGGCTCTTTGTCATATTTTTACACAAAATTTTCAATTTTTCTTTATTTATATAAAAGCCTGCCAATTCTCCATACTCTTGTATTTTACGAAGCAGCAATGGTGTCACATATAAGGGATTTTCATTGATAAACATTACATCATCAGCAAATGCTCTGTATTTATAGGTAAGACCTTTCAGTTTCAACCCCTCTATTTCTTTGTCATCTTGTATTTGCCCCTAAGCAAAATCTCTAATGCCATTATAAATATCAATGGAGACAGAGGGCAGCCTTGCCTTGTTCCTTTACCAATTATCTTTTTCTCCGTCAATTCTGCATTTATACAGAGTCTTGCTTGTTGCTCAGTGTATATTGCCTTAACCGTTCTTATAAAATCTTCTCCTAGTCCCAATTTTTCCATCACTGCAAACATAAAATCCCAATTTACATTGTCAAAGGCCTTCTCTGCATCTGCAAAAAATAGTGCCACTTCTTTTTCAGGATGCCTCTCATAATATTCAACAATATCTATGTTCTAATATTATCTCTAATTTGTCTCCTGGGAAGAAATCCTGCTTGTTCCTCTTTGATAAAATTATTCAAATGCTGTTTGAGTCGTTCTGCTAGTATCCTAGCATATATTTTATAGTCATTGTTAAGTAATGAAATTGGTCTATAATTTTTTACTTTCATGGTATCTCTATCTTCTTTCGGTATCAACGAAATTATTGCTTCCTTCCATGTATTTGGTATTGTCCCGTCAATCCTTATAATATTCATCAGCTTCTGAAGTTTCGGTACTAACGTCTCTACAAGGACTTTGTAAAATTTTGCTGTAAAGCCGTCTGGACCCGGTGCCTTTCCCATTTTTATCGAATTTATAGCTGCCTCAACTTCGATTTTTTCAATTGGTTCATTTGATACTTTCCCCATGTTTTCTGTTAAGGGATTTACTTGAATTTTCTGTAAATATGCATCTATTTTCCTCTTCTCCACCTTTTGAGCTTGAAATAACTTAGCATAATATTTGTAAAATTCCCTTTTAATTCCTGCTTGGCCAACAATTTCTTTATCTTCCAATAGAATATTATTCACAAATTTATTTTCCCTTTTTTTTTCATTTGCCAAGCCAGGTATTTTTCAGGTTTATTTGCTCCTTCAAAAGATTTCTGTTGCAGTCTCTTAAGAGTCCATTCTACCTCTTTATTTAACAAATGACTCAATTGGTTCTGCAATATTGTGATTTCCCTTATTATTTTCTTTTTTCCCGGTCTTTTTTAAAGTTCTTTTTCTTTTTTCCCAATCTCTTTTTGAATGTCCAGCATTTGATTTTCTTTGGCTCTCTTATCCTTATTATTTATTGTGATTAGAATGCCTCTCATTCTAATGCTTTGTATGCATCCCACACCGTTTGGAATTGAATGTCCTCCTTTTCATTTATTTGGAAGAAAGCTTTAGTTTCCTTTTCTAGAGATACCACCATCTCTGTTTTCTGTAGCAAATCTTCATTTATTCTCCATCTCTTAGTCTTTTTCACACTTTTTGCCGACCACATCAAAGGATTGTGATCGGCCCCAACTTTAGGAAGAATCTCTATTTTTTTCGTCATAAGTCCAAGATCTTTTGTAATCCATAACATATCAGTTCTTGAGAAAGATTTATGCCTAGCTAAATAAAATGTATAATCACGCACTTTAGGATTAAATTTCCTCCATATATCTTCCAAGCTTTCTTGTTTCACTAAATCAAAAAATGACTTTGGTAATTTCCCCTACTTATTTCTTTTCCCTGATCTGTCCAAATCATTAATAATTGTTCCATTGAAATCTCCCATTACCATTATTTGTTCATAAGTCACTTGGTCTAATCGTTGCACAATGTCTTTAAAGAAAGAGTCTTTCGCCCTATTTGGGGCATACAATCCCAACAACAACGTCCTTTTATCATTCATTGTCACTTCCTTCATTATCCTTAAAAATCAATTTTGCATTCAGTTCCTGTTTAACATAAAAAACCACTCCCCTTTTTTTCTCCTTAGTCAAGGAGAAAAATTCCTTACCCAATTGTTTATTCGATAAAAAATTATAATCCAATTGTTTAATATGTACTTCTTGTAGACAAATTATACTACATTTTTGTTTCTTGATCCAATGAAATGTAGCCTTTCTTTTTTGCGGTGCATTTAGTGCGGTGCACCCTTCTTAAATCTTCGTTCATTCGCGAAGCCAAGCCGAGAGAGAGAGAGCATTTAGTCCATTTACATTCCAAGTTATTAATTTGTAATCCATAACGATTCTTCTTTTATTCTGTATCTCCAAATCCCTCTTCTTTGAAAAATCTCCTCAGTTCCTGTACATTTGTAATTATAATTCTCCTTCCACCATGTTCAAAACTTAGACCTTCAGGCAGTATCCAACTATATCTCACTTCATTGTCCCGCAGCTTGTCAGTTAGTTTTTTGTACAATCTTCTGTCATTTATAACCTTTCTTGGCAGCTCTTTCATGATTCTTACTCTGCTTCCATCAATTTCCAATATTTTTTCGAATTGTTTTCTTAAGATCTTTCCCACCATGTCTCTTGAAATAAATTTTATTACCACATCTCTTGGTAGTTTGTTTTTCTTGGCATACAATGAATTGACTCTGTATATATAGTCATAAAGATGGCTAGATGGCTAAAAATCCATGGACCAAGGGAGGCCAAACTGAAAACAACGAGGGAGCAGGCCTTCTCAATAATGGCTCCCCACTGGTGGACTCAACTGCCAGAGGAGGTGCGAGCCCTGCGGGACTTCAATCAGTTCCGCAGGGCTTGTAAAACTGTCCTCTTTCAACTGGCTTTCAAAGTGGAATCCTGAAATGACATCCAGCCATCTTGACATATATGTATTGTACTGTAGCACCTTCAATTTATATTGGTTTTAATCTATTTATCTAACTGTGTTTTAACTGTATTTTATTGTATTAATGTTTTTTTATTGTAATCATGGTATACACCATGTCTTGTGAGCCGCCCTGAGCCTGCCCTGGCGGGGAGGGTGGGATATAAATAAAAGTTTATTGCTATTATTATTATTATTATTATTATTATTATTATTATTATTAGATTCATCAGGTTCTACCTCCAAAAACTCAGCAATAATTCCTATTACATATGTCTTTAAGTCAGATCCTTCATTCTCTGGTACTCCTCTCAAACGTATCTGGTTTTCCATTAACTTACAGTCTTGCAGAGCTACTTTCTCCTGCAATTTATTAATCATGGAATCTTGATCCTTCACCTTAGTTTCAACTACATGTATTTTATTTAGTGTTGCTTGTGATTCCTTTCTGAGATCCTCAATTTCTTTTTTAAATTTTGTCTTTACCATTTCTGCACTTGTTTCTATGTGTTTTTTAATTGCTTCTTATTGTCCATTATTAAATTTTTAATCACTTTGACCAATCTTGCCTCCATAGCATCCAATTGATCTTGATGCCTTCAAGAAGGCATAAGCATTATGCCTTCTTCAAGTGAGCCAGTCCTTGCCCGTGTCTGTCTTGGTGCCTGCTTGTTATCAGACATTACTGTTTTCCCACTGCTAAAATAGGCTTTTAAGTTGATCTCAACAAATTCAAATTAGACCATAAGATCTTATAGATTAGGAAATGCCCTTTTCAATGAGCCCAAAACTGCCGTTCTCAGGGCTTCCTAACTTGAGATATTATTTTTAAAATTTTTAAAAATATTCAAAATGGCATCCGCGACTTTTCAGACCCTTTTAAAAAAGTTTTTTCCTTTTTTGCCAAAAGACCACCAAAATTAGTTCCAATATTATAATCCAATATGTTTCACTCTGCAGTCATGATATCTGACGGCTCCACTGATTTTTAAAGTCTCATTCTTTTTTCTTAATTTTTTTTTTAAATTTTGACCTTCCTTTAATGGCCGTCGCAATTTCACTATGGTTTTCAAGAGAAGGCCAGAAGGTTTAGAAAGTTCCCTTTTTCTAATGACTCCTTCCTGCTTTTCTTGCCACGAAGTCACGTTCTCAATGGTTGAGAGCTCTCGCGATACTTGTATGACGCCACTTCCTGTGACATCTTCCACTTCAGCAACTCAGTGACCATGGGGTTTTCCCCCCAGAAACCGCAAGTATTCCAAACATTAGTTGTTTTACATGCTTTAACGTTGCTTCTATAACTCCAATAGTCCCAAAAATTACCCCCTTTTCTTCTTTACAACTTTAGAATATTGTTGTGAAGTCCACATTTTAATCCTTGCCTCATATAGAATTAATTTTAGTCCCGGAATGATAGATAACAATCTTCTTACCTTGCAGCCAAATATATCCTCCTTAACACCGTCCTTTCCAAAGATAAATATTTAGATATTGATATAGTCCAAGGAAGGCTTGAATCTTGATGAATTTAAGAATTTAATGACCACGGAGACCCTCTGTAGACACTGGAATGCAATTCTTTGCCGGGGACTCTTCAAAGCCTAAAAGGAACCCCACTGGGACTCCTCGTCAGCCAAAGTAAATCTCCTCAGAATTCTCCTAAGCATGTCTTAGCCTTTTCCGTCACTGAGAAAAGTAGGCAGCAGGCGTTGGGGTCGCCTTCTCTTCCCAGAACAGAGGCTCCGGTCCGCTCCTCCTTTGAGAAGCGACGCAATTCTCCATGATCCAACCCCGGAAGTTCCAGAAGCTGCCCTTTCAAGGACAAATTCTGCCAGAGCTCTGGCTGACCCGAGGCCGTTCCAGCAGGAGCAAGTGGAGGAGTGGGGAATCAAACTTGGTTCTCCCAGATAAGAGTCCACACACTTCACCGCTACACCAAACTGGGTAATCTTGGGTCAGTCACACTCTCTCAGCCTGCCTATATCTCAGGGTCGTTGTGACGATAAAATGGAAGCGAGGGGAATGACGAAAGCTGCTTTGGGTCCCCACTAAGGAAAAAGGCAGAGTCTCTGTGTTAAGTGTCATTAAGTTGCTTCCAATATGGCTGAGTGGCAGAGCCTCTGCTTGGCATGCAGAAGGTCCCTAGTTTAAAAGGTTCTCTAGTTAAAAGAACCAGGTGGTAAGTGATGTGAAAGACCCTCAGCCTGAGACCCTGGAGAGCCGCTGCCAGTCTGAGTAGACAAGACTGACTTTGATGGACCAAGAGGGGTCTGATTCAGTAGAAGGCAGCTTCATATGTTCCTAAGAAAGAAGGAGGGACGGTGGCTCAGGGGTAGAGCATCTGCTTGGTAAGCAGAAGGTCCCAGGTTCAATCCCCGGAATCTCCAACTAAAAAGGGTCCAGGCAAATAGGAGTGAAAAGCCTCAGCTTGAGACCCTGGAGAGCGGCTGCCAGTCTGAGTAGACAAGACTGACTTTGATGGACCAAGAGGGGTCTGATTCAGTAGAAGGCAGCTTCATATGTTCCTAGGAAGGAAGGAGGGACGGTGGCTCAGGGGTAGAGCATCTGCTTGGTAAGCAGAAGGTCCCAGGTTCAATCCCCGGCATCTCCAACTAAAAAAGGTCCAGGCAAATAGGAGTGAAAAGCCTCAGCTTGAGACCCTGGAGAGCGGCTGCCAGTCTGAGTAGACAAGACTGACTTTGATGGACCCAAGAGGTTCTGATTCAGTAGAAGGCAGCTTTCTGTGTTCATGTGACCTCAGAAACATCCTCTCAGGCTCCCTTGATAGGGTCAACCCATCTCCTGTTGGGTCTCCTTCTTTCTCTTCTGCCTCTTGCTTTTCCTGGCCTGATTGTCTTTTCCACTTGTCTTCTCACGATGCGACCAAAGTATGGGATAAAATGGTAAAGGTAGTCCCCTGTGCAAGCACCAGTCATTTCCGACTCTGCGGTGACGTTGCATCACGTCATTTTCACAGCAGGCTTTTGACGGGGTGGTTTGCCATAGTCTTCCGCAGTCCTCTACTCTTTCCCCTCAGCAAGCTGGGGACTCGTTTGACCCACCTCGGAAGGATGGAAGGCTGAGTCAACCTTGAGCCGGCTCCCTGAAAACCCAGTTTCCACCAAGATCGAACTCAGGTCGTGAGCAGAGAGCTCGGACTGCAGTACTGCAGCTTTACCACTCTGCGCCACGGGGCTCTTTTAAAGTATAGGATACACATTAATTAAATCAGGGCTTTTTTTGGAGCAGGAACTCCTTTGCATATTAGGCCACACACCCCAATATAGCCAAAAAAACATAAGAGAAGCCATGTTGGATCAGGCCAATGGCCGTCCAGTCCAGCACTCTGTGTCACACAGTGGCCAAAAAAAACCCCCGGTGCTGCCAGGAGATCCACCAGTGGGGCCAGTACACTAGAAGCCCTCCCACTGCTGCCCCCCGCAAGCACCAAGAATACAGAGCATCACTGCCCTGGGGCATAAGAACATAAGAGAAGCCATGTTGGATCAGACCAATGGCCCATCCAGTCCAACACTCTGTGTCACACAGTGGCCAAAAAACAACAACAGGTGCTGTCAGGATGTCCACCAGTGGGGCAAGGACACTAGAAGCCCTCCCACTGCTGTCCCCCCCCCCCAAGCACCAAGAATACAGAGCATCACTGCCCTGGGGCATAAGAACGTAAGAGAAGCCATGTTGCATCAGACCAATGGCCCATCCAGACCAACACTCTGTGTCACAGAAGAACATAAGAGAAGCCATGTTGGATCAGGCCAATGGCCCCTCCAGTCCAACACTCTGTGTCACATAAGAGAAGCCCTGTTGGATCAGGCCAATGGCCCCTCCAGGCCAACACTCTGTGTCACATAAGAACATAAGAGAAGCCATGTTGGATCAGGCCAATGGCCCCTCCAGTCCAACACTCTGGGTCACAGAAGAACATAAGAGAAGCCATGTTGGATCAGGCCAATGGCCCCTCCAGTCTAACACTCTGTGTCACAGAAGAACATAAGAGAAGCCATGTTGGATCAGGCCAATGGCCCCTCCAGTCCAACACTCTGTGTCACAAAAGAACATAAGAGAAGCCATGTTGGATCAGGCCAATGGCCCCTCCAGTCCAACACTCTGTGTCACAGAAGAACATAAGAGAAGCCATGTTGGATCAGGCCAATGGCCCCTCCAGTCCAACACTCTGTGTCACAGAAAAACATAAGAGAAGCCATGCTGGGTCAGGCCAATGGGCCCTCCAGTCCAACGCTCTGTGTCACGGAAGAACATAAGAGAAGCCATGTTGGATGAGGCCAATGGCCCCTCCAGTCCAACGCTCTGTGTCACAGAAGAACATAAGAGAAGCCCTGTTGGATCAGGCCAATGGCCCCTCCAGTCCAACACTCTGTGTCACATAAGAACATAAGAGAAGCCATGTTGGATCAGGCCAATGGCCCCTCCAGTCCAACACTCTGTGTCACATAAGAACATAAGAGAAGCCATGTTGGATCAGACCAAAGGCCCATCCAGACCAACACTCTGTGTCACACAGTGGCCAAAAAACCCAAGTGCCATCAGGAGGTGATGGCTTCAATCCTGCAAGAGTTTACAGGGCTGTTTGTACAGGGCCTACTGTAAGCTCCAACAGGATTGGCTACAGGGGTGGAATTCTAGCAAAAACTCCTTTGCATATTAGGCCACACACCCCTGATGTAGCCAATCCTCCAAGGGCTTACAAAAAAGAGCCTTTTAAACTCTTTGGATGATTGGCTACATCGGGGTGTGTGTGGCCTAATATGCAAAGGAGCTCCTGCTAAAATCCTACCCCTGATTGGTTACATCAGAGGTGTGTAGCCTAATAGGCAAAGGAGTTCGTGCTACCAAAAAAAAGCGCCTTAAATTAAATGTGCACCACAAACGCCCCCTAGGCTGGGGTTCTCAGTCCGGCATGTCTTTTCTTGGTGCCACCGCGATGCCAGAAGATTAGCAGCTCCCTTGAACAGGGACAGGAACACACGTCACCCCTCCCCCCCGATCCGTATTAACAGCTGCCTCCGTGCATGGAAATGAGACATTAAAGGATTAGGGTCGGGAAGAGTTCCAGGGACCTCTCTTGTCACTCTCCTCCGTGGGGCGGGGAGGGTGGGCCGGGATGGGGTGGGGTCTCTATTTTTAGACATTGTGCCCGAGGTGCAGTGGGGGGGAGGCTCCCGGGATCCCACGGCCAGGGAGCAGCTGCTGGCACCTCTGCCCCCTCCCCTCCCTCCTCGCTCATGCCAAGCCTGGTCACCCAAGACGAAGCTCGGCAGGTCGAGTGACATAACCAGTTGGAGCCCCGGGAAGGGGAGGGGGGCTGGAGCTCCGCGTCATCCCTCCTGTTTTAGCAGCAGGTGCAAGAGAAGCGTTCGAGGCCTCGCCAAGACCAGCCAGGACGGGTGGGAGGGATTGGCAGTAGGGAGGGGACCGCAAGCTTTTCCAGAAAGGAGAGCTGTAGCGAATAAAAAAAAAATTACATAAACACGGGAGGCGGAGGTCTACTACTAGCTACCAAGCAACGTAGAGTCAGTTCTAGCCAGGGCCAGACTAACAATTAGGCCAGGTAGGAACTGGCCTATGGGCCCACATACCTGTAGAGGCTCCATGCTGGCTTCCTCCCCACCAGTTCCCCCTGCCCCCAATTGCAGCCCTCCCAGCCTGCACGCACAGCCAGCAACTGAGCAGCTCTTTGCCTGACGTGCTTGGTGCAGCTGCTGCTGGCGTTGTCGCCAAGTTTGCCTCTCTCTGCCTCTCCCCCGCAGCTTAGCCAAAGGGGCTTTTGAGAAGGTGCCTGTAGGCTGCAGTGGGGGCCGTGGCATGGGCACTCTGAGATAATTTACAAGGTGCCTCCCCTCCCCCAAGATTTTGATTGCCTAGGGGCAGAGAGGCCGAGGCCTTCCCCTGAAAAGAATATCAGCAGAGCCCTGCTGGATCAGACCAGGGAGGGTCCATCTAGTTCAGCCTCCTGTCTCACACAGTGGCCAACCAGTTCCTCTGGAGAGCCAACAACAGGGCAGAGAGGCAGAGGCCTTCCCCTGAAAAGAACATCAGAAGAGCCCTACTAGATCAGACCAGTGGTCCATCTTGTCCAGCCTCCTGTCTCACACAGTGGCCAACCAGTTCCTCTGGAGAGCCAACAACAGGGCAGAGAGGCAGAGGCCTTCCCCTGAAAAGAACATCAGAAGAGCCCTACTAGATCAGACCAGTGGTCCATCTAGTCCAGCCTCCTGTCTCACACAGTAGCCAACCAGTTCCTCTGGATGGCTGATAACAGGGCATAGAGGCCAAGGCCTTCCCTTGATAAGAACAAAAGAAAAGCCCTGCTGGATCAGACCAGGGAGGGTCCATCTAGTTCAGCCTACTGTCTCATACAGGGGCCAGCCAGTTACTCTGGAGGGCCAACAACAGGGCAGAGAGGCCGAGGCCTTCCCCTGAGAAGAACATCAGTAGAGCCCTGCTGGATCAGACCAGGGAGGGTCCACCTAGTCCAGCCTCCTGTCTCACACAGGGGCCAACCAGTTCCTCTGGAGGGCCAGCAACAGGGCAGAGAGGCCCAGGCCTTCCCCTGAGAAGAACATCAGTAGAGCCCTGCTGGATCAGACCAGGGAGGGTCCATCTAGCTCAGCCTCCTGTCTCAAACAGGGGCCAACCAGCTCCTCTGGAGGGCCAACAACAGGGCAGAGAGGCCGAGGCCTTCCCCTGAGAAGAACATCAGTAGTGCCCTGATGGATCAGACCAGTGAGGGTCCATCTAGTTCAGCCTCCTGTCTCATACAGGGGCCAGCCAGTTCCTCTGGAGGGCCAACAACAGGGCAGAGAGGCCGAGGCCTTCCCCTGAGAAGAACATCAGAAGAGCCCTACTGGATCAGACCAGTGAAGGTCCATCTAGTCCAGCCTCCTGTCTCATATAGTGGCCAACCAGTTCCTCTGGAGGGCCAACAACAGGGCAGAGAAACCGAGGCATTCATAAGGACATCAGAAGAGCCCTGCTGGATCAGACCAGGGAGGGTCCATCTAGTCCAGCCTCCTGTCTCACACAAGGTTCCAACCAGTTCCTCTGGACAGCCAACAACAGGGCAGAGAGGCCGAGGCCTTCCCCTGAGAAGAACATCAGAAGAGTCCTGCTGGATCTTGGAGAACAGCAAGGTTTCCACAGCACAAGCTTTCGACAGTGCCAGAGCTCTGACTTGCGAAAGCTTACATCCCATAACTCCGGTTGGCTTGTAAGTTACTCCTGGACTCACCAGCACGGCTTCCCTTTGAAACCAGCTCCCAGGCAAGGCTGGTAGGAGAGGCCACAGCTTGGTGGCAGAGCATCTGCTTTGCATGCAGAAGGTTCCTGGTTCAATCCCCAGCAGCATCTCTAGTTTAAAAAGGACCAGGCAATGGATAATGTGAAAGACCTCTGCCCGAGACCCTGGAGAGCGGCTCCCAGTCTGAGAAGACATTCGATAATGCTGCCAGGGCTTTTTTTGTAGCGGGAAGTCCTTTCATATTAGGCCACACACCCCTGATGTAGTCAATCCTCCTGGAGCTTACAGTAGGCCCTGTACGAAGAGCCCTGTAAGCTCTTGGAGGATTGGCTACATCATGGGGGCATGGCCTAATATGCGGAGGAGTTCCTGCTACAAAAAAAGCCCTGATACTGACTTAGAAGGACCAAAGGTCTGATTCAGTGAAAGGCAGTTTCATGGGTCTTCAGTTTGGTGAAGTTTCATGGATCTTCAGTTTGGTGTAGTGGGTAAGTGCGTGGGCTCTTATCTGGGAGAAGCGGGTCTGATTCCCCACTCCTCCACTTGCAGCTGCTGGAATGGCCTTGGGTTAGCCACAGTTCTTACAGAGTTGTCCTTGAAAGGGCAGCTGCTGTGAGAGCTCTCTCAGCCTGACCCACCTCACAGGGTGTCTGTTGTGGGGGGAGAAGTTATGGGAGATTGTAAGCCGCGGGGTATAAATCTGCAATTCTTCTTCTTCTTCTGTGCTCTCTTGAAACCTGGTACCAAAGGCCCTATCCTAAGAAGCTCCAGGTTTCATTTATTTATTTATTTTAATTTAAAAAATTTAATTGTCTTAAAAATTGTCTCATATGCCGAGCGATATAGGCAAGTAGTACAGTTGACTTGGGCATTCTGTTATTCTGAGGACCTGCTATTTAAATGTTTTTCAACCTTTGCCTTCCCAGAGCCTTGTACAGCTCCACAAAAAAATCCAAAAGAAAAACCATTAAAATGCATTTCCATCAGCGCATGAGCTATTCTTTCCTGACTTGAAGGAAACGACACGCTACGCTTTCTCTCTCTCTCTCCACCCTTGCCCTGGAACAGCAGATGGGGAAGTTCTCAAACTCGGCCTGCAAGTCACTGAACGTCCTTCAGTCGGGAAGGAGCGTGAATCTCAAGAGGAGGCTAAGGGAGGAAGGCTGGGGAGGGGGGGGGGAGTCCGACAGCTGCAGGCCCTGACCTAACATGGGCTGCCCAAACTTGTTTATACGCCTCCGATGTGAATCCTGACCCCCAGCCGCAGGGTCGGGTTTCATCCCAAGAAGCCTCCAGCAAGGGGGAGATCCATCGCCCGGCGGCATTGTTTGCGTGGTTGCAGGGGACGGCTGCGAGGCTCAGGAAGCGCCCCAAATGTCAGGGCAGCTCGTGTGGGACATCCAACACCCTGACTGAAAAGGAAACCACCCCTAATCCCGGCCCAAGGAGCTCGGAGAGCGGGAGGCGGCAGCACCTGGAGAGGCCGGCCCTGATGGGGGAACACGGGAAGGAGGGGGCCGGATCACGTTTCCAGCAGAAGCAGGTGGGGTGTCCCCTAAGGTGACTCCTCAGAGCAGGGAGGCTTTGGGCAGGATTTTCCCTAAACTTCCACAGAGATTTCCCTCCCCAGCTCCGTTCCCAGAATGAATTTTGCCTGAGCTGGAACAGGGAGAGAGGGAGAACATAAGAGAAGCCATGTTGGAGGAAGCCAATGGCCCATCCAGTTCAACACTCTGAGTCACATAAGAGAAGCCATGTTGGATGAAGCCAATGGCCCATCCAGTCCAACACTCTGTGTCACATAAGAACATAAGAGAAGCCATGTTGGATCAGGCCAGTGGCCCCTCCAGTCCAACACTCTGTGTCACAGAAGAACATAAGAGAAGCCATGTTGGATCAGGCCAATGGCCTCTCCAGTCCAACACTCTGTGTCACATAAGAGAAGCCATGTTGGATCAGGCCAATGGCCCCTCCAGTCCAACACTCTGTGTCACATAAGAACATAAAGAGAAGCCCTGCTGGATCAGGCCAATAGCCTCTCCAGTCCAACACTCTGTGTCACACAGTGGCCAAAAATACCAGGTGCCATCAGGAGGCCCACCAGTGAGGCCAGAACACTAGAAGCCCTCTCACTGTGCCCCCGCATGCACCAAGAATACAGAGAATCACTGCACCAGACAGAGTTCCAACAATACGTTTTGGCTAATAGCCACTGATGGACCTCTGCTCCAGATGTTGATCCAATCCCCTCTTGAAGATGTCTATGCATAAGAGAAACCATGTTGGATCAGGCCAATGGCCCATTCAGTACAACACTCTGAGTCACACAGCGGCCAAAAAACCAAAGTACCATCAGGAGGTTCACCAGTGGGGCCAGGACACTAGAAGCCTTCCCACTGTTCCCCACCCCCCCAAGCACCAAGAATACAGAGCATCACTACAACAGACAGAGGGCGTTTTCGCACTTACCTTTTACTGGCGCGACCACCCTCCTCACGCCGGCGGATCTGCAGGGATTTCGCACCAGAAGCGCCGGCGCAGCCAAAAGAGCCGGCAACTTCCGTCGCGGAGCCAGCTCAAACGTTTTCCTGCTTCTTGGCGGTTTCCGTTTGAGCTGGCTCCGCGACGGAAGTTGCCGGCTCTTTTGGCTGCGCCGGCGCTTCTGGTGCGAAATCCCTGCAGATCCGCCGGCGTGAGGAGGGTGGTCGCGCCAGTAAAAGGTAAGTGCGAAAACGCCCAGAGAGTTCCAACAATACGCTGTGGCTAAGAGCCACTGATGGACCTCTGCTCCAGATGTTGACCCAATCCCCTCTTGAAGCTGGCTATGCTTGCATCCGCCACCACCTCCTGTGGCAGTGAATTCCAGGTGTTAATCACCCTTTGAGTGAAGAAGTACTTCCTTCTATCAGTTCTAACCCGACTGCTGAGCAATTTAATTGAATATCCACAAGTTCTTGTATTGTGAGAAAAGTACTTCTTTCTCTACTTTCTCTATCCCATGCATAATCTTGTCAACCTCTATCATGTTTCAGTTTCAGTTTATTTCAATTTATATCCCGCCCTTCCCACCGAAGCGGCTCAGGGCGGCTTGCAACATATAAAATCTAACGTAAGTTTAGCTTTAAAAACATCAATGTACAACAATTTAAAACAGTACGATAATAAAACATATAGAGCAGCAATCTATCGAAATGTCACACTACAACCTTCCATAAAGTTTCCAATGTCAGTTAGTTATAAGGCAGCCGGAAGAGAGCTGTCTTGCAGGCCCTGAGGAACTGCCCAATGTCACCCCGCAGCTAACGTTTCTCCAAGCTATAGAGCCCCAAGTGTTTTAACCTTTCTTCAGCGGGAAAGCGTTCTATCCCTTGAATCATTCTAGTTGCCCTTTTCTGCACTTTTTCCAGTGTTATATCTTTTTTGAGGTATCGTGACCAGAATTGTACACAGTATTCCAAATGAGACCGCACTATCGATTTATACAGGGGCGTTATGATACTGGCTGATTTGTTTTCAATTCCCTTCCTAATAATACCAAGTATGGCATTAGCCCTTTTTATTGCCATCGCACACTGTCTTGACATTTTCAGTGAGTTCTCTACCACGACCCCAAGATCTCTCGGTCAGTCTCTGGGATTGGAAAGCCACCAAAGTTTGCCTGTTGTCTCCCCTCCTGCCATGGCACCTCAGGCATAGGCCAGGTGGCTTAGACCCTGGCTCCAACCCAGCTGGGGGGCGAAAGAGAGGAGGTTTGTAAAACCATGCATTGGGTAGAGCGAGTGGACACAGAGGAAATTGTCTCCCTCGCCCCAAATACTAGAATTTGAAGGCATCCAGTGAAGTTATCATAGATTTCAGGTTTTCACGGCTGGTAACCACATTAGGGTTTGTAGAATCTTTCGGGATCAAGTGCCGTGTTCTACTGGAGAAAGTTTTCCTTCCAGACGTTTTGTTCTCAGCTGCGGAGAACATCCTCAGTGGTGTTGCAGCCGGAGCAGGCGCTCAGACCTTCTTGGCTGCTGTGCATTGAGTGGGGCCAGGGCTGCTGGAGAGCTGCTATTTCTAGGCTGGAGGGGGTGTGATGAAAGGGCAATTGGTTTGTGGATGTGCCCATTGTTTGGTGGGGCTTCCTGGAAGGGTAGTGATAAGGAAACTGGCTGTTGAATGTGACCATTGTTCTGTGTTAATTGCTGGGAGGGTTGGAAGGGGTTTGAAGATAAGGAAGATGGTTGTTGACTGTGCTGATTGTTCTGTGGAATTTGCTGGTTGTTCTGAGACTTTCTGCAATTTATAGTCTGTAGGGTGTTTTGCAGAGCTGGGTACCAAGATTGGTGGATGAAAATGCCTTCTTCCTTTCTGTTAAAATTGTGCTGGTGTTTGTAAATCTCAATAGCTTCTCTGTTCAGGCGGGTATGATAATGTGAGACCGTAGAAAGGACTTCAGTTCTTTCAAAGTGGATGACGTGGTCTCCTTCTTGAAGTGCATGTTCAGCTACAGCTGATTTTTCTGGCTGAAACAAGCGACAGTGTCCCTTGTGTTCAGTGAGATGGGTGTTGATACTGCGTTGGGTAGGATGTTCTCCGCAGCTGAGAACGAAACGTCTGGAAGGAAAACTTTCTCCAGTAGAACACGGCACTTGATCCCGAAAGACTCTACAAACCCTAAATAAATAAATAAATATAAATATTTTTTTTTTTTTGCCACTGTGTGACACAGAGTGTTGGACTGGATGGGCCATTGGCCTGATCTAACATGGCTTCTCTTATGTTCTTATAAAAATGTAAGAGTTGAGGATTGGAACTGGAAAAAGCCTTGTCTTGAATACAGAGCTTAGAGGAAAATTTTGGTGAGAACACAGTTGGAAAAGTTCCAGTTCTTTCGCTATCAGCACTGTAGGAAAAAAAGACCTCTTTACCAAGAATGAGCTGGAGCCTTGTGAGGAAGTGACGGGAGTTTTGGGTTCCACTCAAAAGCCATCAGTCTTGATAAAGGTAACGAAACGTTTGACGCCGGCTAACGTGGACCAGCTTTAGGTGAATGAACTGATTCTTTATCCTCCTAACACATCACTAAAATAATAAGAGGACTGAGTGTGTATGACTGTGAAGCTGAATAATTTATTTGATGTGAGGATTTTGTGTTATTTCACATGGAACCCATTGCCTTTGTGCACTCTTGGTGAAAGAATTCATCACAGGCTGGTTTCTAATGCTTTGGTTGATGAGTCACGTACATACCCTTAACCTTTAAACACTGCCTGCGGGCACTTTAAATGTGCCTGTGTGCACTCAAAGTTATTCTACTGCAGACTGCTTGGAAAAAGAGGTTATGCTAAAGTGCCTGTGTGCACTCTTGTGCAGTCTATTGCAGCCAGTTCAAAAGCAGAGGCGTTGGAATGTTAAAGTGCCTGTGTGCACTCTTGTATTTCTTATTATAGACGGTTTAGCAGCAAAGGTTACTTAGAAGTAGAGGCTACAGAACTTTTCTCATCACCTTATTATTTTCTTGTAATAAATGCTTTGATAGAATACTGTTAATAGTTTGTGAACTGGCAGAGACTGACCGAGAGAGAAATCTTGGGGTTGTTGTGGATAACTCACTGAAAATGCCAAGACAGTGTGCGATTGCAATAAAAAAAGGCCAACGCCATGCCGGGAATTATTAGGAAGGAAACTGAAAACAAATCAGCCAGTATCATAATGCCCCTGTATAAATCGATGGTGCGGTGTCATTTGGAGTACTGTGTACAATTCTGGTCACCGCACCTCAAAAAGGATATGATAGCATTGGAAAAAGTCCAGAAAAGGGCAACTAGAATGATTAAAGGGTTGGGACACTTTCCCTATGAAGAAAGGTTAAAACGCTTGGGGCTCTTTAGCTTGGAGAAACGTCGACTGCGGGGTGACATGATAGAGGTTTACAAGATTATGCATGGGATGGAGAAAGTAGAGAAAGAAGTACTTTTCTCCCTTTCTCACAATACAAGAACTCGTGGGCATTCAATGAAATTGCTGAGCAGACAGGTTAAAACGGATAGAAGGAAGTCCTTCTTCACCCAAAGGGTGATTAACATGTGGAATTCACTGCCACAGGAGGTGGTGGCGGCTACAAGCATAGCCAGCTTCAAGAGGGGATTGGATAAAAATATGGAGCAGAGGTCCATCAGTGGCTATTAGCCACAGTATGTGGGTGTGTGTATTTTGGCCACTGTGTGATACAGAGTGTTGGACTGGATGGGCCATTGGCCTGATCTAACATGGCTTCTCTTATGTTCTTATATGTTTCACCCTGACGTTTCTTCTATTATTGTTTAGCTATCAGCAACATGAAGAAAAGTTTGGAAAAACTGGCCTAAAGTTATTTGGCACCCTAGGCCAGGGGTATCAAACATGTGGTTCCGGGGCCAAATCAGGTCGCCAGAGGGCTCCGATCAGGCCCCCGAGCAACTGGCTGTCATCTGCTTCCTTCTCCCTGTATCTTGCTTCCTTCTGCACACAGGTTGCTTTGCAAGGCTTGAGCAATTGCACAGATAGCTACAGAGCAAAACCTCTGTTTTCTCCATTGGCTGAGGCTCCTCCCTTGAGGAGGAAGGGGCGGGAGGCAGAGCTTGTTTTTCCGGGCTCTCCCAATTGCACCGCAGAGCTACTGAGCCAAGCCTCTCTTCCTTCTATTGGCTGAGGCTCCCCCCAGTCCCCTGGGGAAGGAAGGAAAGAGCCAGAGCTTCCTTTGCCCAGTTCCCTGGATCCCATGGGAGAAATACAAGCCTCTCCTCCTTCTGTTGGCTGAGGCTCCTCCCCTTTCCCAGTCCCCTGGAGAAGGAAGGAAAGAGCCAGAGCTTCCTTTGCCCAGTTTCCCGGATCCCATGGGAGAAATACAAAAGAAGCACCCTTAAGACCAAGTGCTAATGTTTTAAGCATGTTTTAAGTTTTTTAATGATATATATTTGTGCTTGTCTGTGTCCTTTATAAAGTTTATATCTCTGCTACCTAATCTTAAATCGGTACACACACAGCCAGGCCTCGAATGGCTGAGCCCAACAAGGTCTCATTTATGTCCGGTCCTCAAAACCAATGAATCTGACACTCCTGGTTTAGCTCATTTTCCTCGCTACTGTTTTGTTCTCACAACAACCATCAGGTAGGTGAAACAGAGAGTGTGGGGCTGGGCCAAGGTCACCCAATGAGCTTCCACAGCAGAGGGAGGATTCAAACCCGGAACTCCCAGATCCTAGCTTGACTCTCTAACCACTGCGCTACGCTGGCTCGTCTTAATACCGCCGCCAATGAAAGAAATTAGAAACAAGAAGCCACAAAGACAAAAAGGGAACACATGGATCGTAAAGAACACGCAAGAGACGTTTGGGTTGAGCACAAACTTACTTTATTGGCCTTGAATTAAATATACAGAAAGCATCGGTGAACAAAGGATTTCTGCTTGGCTTATCGAAGGTAGCGACAGACGATCGGTATTTAAAATAGTTTCAATTTAATATATAAACGTGGGCAAAATACACAATTCCTATTCGTTATGAGAGGGCTTGTCCAGGAGAACTTCCTGGTGAATTGTGCTTTAAGTAAACACAGACACACAAAGGCAAAGAGTAGCTCAGAATCCATTCCTAACTATGGCTTCTGTACCGTCCAAGGCAACAGAAGCCGCATCCAAAGAATTGGAACTGCCCAGACGGCATTAAAAACACGACAACGGCAGTGAAGAGCAATCCCTGGAATTCGGAGGAGTGTGGCAGTCTCATCGGCTGGTTAACACACGGCCGCAACTTTGAGCGGCTCGTTTGCTTATGCCCGGACGACCCCGGTTCCTGTCCCTCCGCCTTCACCCTCCTGTCCCGACGCGCCAGCGAACGTCCAAACTGATTCGCCAGAGAAGCACCGGGCTGCGCGTGAAACGAATATTCCACGTGGTTCGTTTGCACGCCCAGTTGTCAAGCGAATTGGTCGGCTGCGAATTGGAACCTCCCGAAGAAGAGGCAGAAAACCTCCACTGGATGCCAGAAACGGTGGCACCTTGTTGGATGCCGGGCTGTAATGCCCGTTGTGCCACAGAGGCACTGCCCGCTGCTCTCTGAGCCCAGAAGTCTCTGTGCAACGTTGAGAGAATCCTTCCAGAGCGTTAAGACAAATTGGGGGGGTGCTTCAGCACCCCAGCTTGTGGAGGTTCAATACTCTCTTTTGGGGTTTGCATATAGGTGGAGTTCCTTCCCCGACATTCTGCAACATGAGTCGGTCCTTTCCCCCTCGTTCTGTCTTCTACCACATACCTTATTTTGAAATGTGCATATGCTAAAAATTTTTATCTGTAAAAGGCCGACCCTTCCTTTGCTTTGGATCTGGAACTTTGGCTTTTTAAACAAACAAACAAACAAAAAACCCCAGTAGCTACTGTCGAGTTAAAAGCAATAAATGGGCAGCCAGGAAATCAGTGGTGGAAATCAGAACCAGTTAGGATCAGTGTTCCCTCTAAGCTGTGGAGTCTTGTGAGCAAAAATCCTACTTCGTGAGCTACTGGTGTGAAAGTTGTGAGCTACTGGCATTCAAGTTGTGAGCTACTGGCATTCAAGTTGTGAGCTCCTGCATAAATTAGTGCGCTCTGGGGTCATTCTTCCTGAGGTAAGACAAAAATGTGTGAGCTGGAGGCTAAAAAACTGTGAGCCAGCTCACACTAACTCAGCTTAGAGGGAACACTGCAGGCCTGTAGCCACAGGACGGGGGGCCTGTGGGGGCACTGCCCCCTGACATCCAGGCAGGGCCCCCCAACTTCCAGGGGGCCCTCCAGCATGCACTCTGCTTTTTTCGTTTTCTTTTTGCCATGGCTGAGCGGTCATCAGTGGCAGCCAGAGCCAGGAGAGCTGAGAAGAACACAGTTCACTGTGGCAGAAAAAAGCACAGGTAGAGAGGAGGGAGGCAGAGGAAGCCGGGTGGAATGGGCTGGGGAGGGGGGAATGGATAGAGCTGCTGGCTGCAAAGTGCCAGGGTGGGAGAGAGGGAGGTGGAAGGACACCCCCAACCCCGCTAGCACGCAAGACGCAGGCCCTTCACTCCAAAGTTTTAAGGTTGGCTGTCTCAATTTGGCCACATTCAGAGCCTCCAGCTTTTGCCCCTACTCCAGAAAGCTTCTGAGAAGTGGATGGGAAAGGGGGCCCCTTGACTTTTTAAAGAAGACTTTGGATTTATATTCCGCCCTCCGCTCAGAGCGGCTCACAATCTCCTTTACCTTCCTCCCCCACAACAGACACCCTGTGAGGTGGGTGGGGCTGAGAGGGCTCTCACAGCAGCTGCCCTTTCAAGGACAGAGTCTCAGAGCGGCTCACAATCTCCTTTCCCTTCCTCCCCCACAACAGACACCCTGTGAGGTGGGTGGGGCTGAGAGGACACTCACAGCAGCTGCCCTTTCAAGGACAACCTCTGCCAGAGCTATGGCTGACCCAAGGCCATTCCAGCAGCTGCAAGTGGAGGAGTAGGGAATCAAACCTGGTTCTCCCAGATAAGAGAACTCTGGCTGACCCAAGGCCATTCCAGCAGGTGCAAGTGGAGGAGTGGGGAATCAAACCCGGTTCTCCCAGATAAGAGAACTCTGGCTGACCCAAGGCCATCCCAGCAGCTGCAAGTGGAGTAGTGGGGAATCAAACCCGGTTCTCCCAGATAAGAGAGCTATGGCTGACCCAAGGCCATTCCAGCAGCTGCCAGTGGAGGAGTGGGGAATCAAACCCCGCTCTCCCAGATAAGAGAGCTCTGGCTGACCCAAGGCCATTCCAGCAGCTGCAAGTGGAGGAGTGGGGAATCAAACCCGGTTCTCCCAGATAAGAGAGCTCTGGCTGACCCAAGGCCATCCCAGCAGCTGCAAGTGGAGGAGTGGGGAATCAAACCCGGTTCTCCCAGATAAGAGAGCTATGGCTGACCCAAGGCCATTCCAGCAGGTGCAAGTGGAGGAGCGGCTCTCCCAGATAAGAGTCCATGCACTTAACCACTACACCAAACTGGCTCTTAAAAAGCCTCCCTCCAACTTGTAAAATCCTGGCTACGGCCCTGGAACACTGGTTAGGACTTCTAGGTCCTAAAAGGAAGCAGGGCTTGGCCCGAGAGCCTGACTTTCTGCGCTGCGACGAAAACATTTGGAATGTGCGATGCATGAACAGTACCTCCGATCGTGTGCAGAGTTCCTTCTGTCGCAAAGCAAAACCAGGGCATCCCCACAGGACACCTCCCCTTTCAGGGTTGCTAAAAAAAATTTCAGCTCGCTCTTTCTCCCTGCCCCCAAGCTCCAGCCATTAGGAAACACAGCCTGAACACCCCTGCTCTATAGTGGGAAGGAAACCTCAGCATGGGCTCTAAAAGCAGGCCTCGGATTCAGCGGGAGCTCAAAGGAGCGCAGCTCCTGAACCTTTCGGACAGTTCCACTTCCTCCTTCCCACCTTGTCCGTTGAATAGTAGGTGCAGCTGCATAACAATCCCTGGATGAGCTCCACCACCTGTTTTTTCTACAAAAACGACCCCTGGCTTGAAGCGTAGGGCTATAAGTGTAGTAACTCATCGCTAGTTACACTGTCGTTCCAGCTGCGGTGACTACCCGACTTCGTACACAACCCAAGAGACGATATTATGGACCCTGCGAGGAAAGGCAATCTCTTTCAGGTGCCTCCTAGAAGGAGCTCTCCCCCCCCACCCCGGGTGTAACCCACACCCTTGGAACAGACCTGAAACAGCCATATAGAGGCAGGCCTTGCCACTGGAAGGCTGTTTTTCAAAGCCGGCTCCAGGTCTTTCTCAGGTTTCCCAAGCTGTGTTCCAGCGGCTCAGCTCAAGCAGGGAGGGCCATAATGAGAGCCCTTGTTTTGCTCGTGAGGTCTGTCCTCACGAAAAGCAAGAGAGCTGGCCAGGCAGGTTTTCTCGCTGCCTTCCCTCATACAGCTGTGCCCTCCAACTTATCATTCAAACACTTTGATCCAGGGGCAACCTTCAGCCGGGAATGAGGGGGTGGAGTGGGGGAGCTGGTCTCCTCAAAGGTTGCCTAGGCTTTCTCCCTAAATTTCAGCCATAATCTTCTGAAACCCAAAGCCAGGAGGCAACATTAGGGTAGGCCTTGGCCTCCGTGCTCTGTTGTTGGCCCTCCAGAAGAGCTGGTTGGCCACTGTGTGAGACAGGAGGTTGGACTAGATGGACCCTCCCTGGTCTGACCCGGCAGGGCTCTTCTGACGTTGTTCTCAGGGGAAGGCCTCAGCCTCTCTGCCTTGTTGTTGGCCCTCCAGAGGAACTGGTTGGCCACTGTGTGAGACAGGAGGCTGGATTAGATGGACCCTCACTGGTCTGACCCAACAGGGCTCTTTTGATGTTCTTCTCAGGGGAAGGCCTCAGCCTCTCTGCCCTGTTGTTGGCCCTCCAGAGGAGCTGGTTGGCCACTGTGTGAGACAGGAGGCTGGACTAGAAAGACCCTCACTGGTCTGACTCAGTAGGGCTCTTCTGATGTTCCTCTCAGGGGAAGGCCTTGGCCTCTCTGCCCTGTTGTTGGCCCTCCAGAGGACCTGGTTGGCCACTGTGTGAGTCAGAAAACTGGACTAGATGGACCCTCACTGGTCTGACCCAACAGGGCTCTTCTGATGTTCCTCTCAGGGGAAGGCCTTGGCCTCTCTGCCCTGTTGTTGGCCCTTTAGAGGAGCTGGTTGGCCACTGTGTGAGGCAGGAAACTGGACTAGATGGAGCCTCACTGGTCTGACTCAGTAGGGATCTTCTGATGTTCCTCTCAGGGGAAGGCCTCGGCCTCTCTGCCCTGTTGTTGGCCCTCCAGAGGAGCTGGTTGGCCACTGTTTGAGGCAGAAAACTGGACTAGATGGACCCTCACTGGTCTGATCCAGCAGGGATCTTCTGATGTTCTTCTCAGGGGAAGGCCTCAGCCTCTCTGCCCTGTTGTTGGCCCTCCAGAGGAACTGGGTGGCCACTGTGTGAGGCAGGAAGCTGGACTAGATTGACCCTCACTGGTCTGATCCATCAGGGCTCTTCTGATGTTCTTCTCAGGGGAAGATCTCAGCCTCTGTGATCCTGTGAATTTAGGGGGAGGCAATTGTGAGTTTCCTGCATTGTGCAGGGGGTTGGAGTAGATGACCCTGGAGGTCCCTCTCTGCTCTATGATTCTAAAAGCTCACCTCTCCGCCTTGCACTGGGCTGTGGTTCAGAACTGCACCCCGTGATCCTGCTGGCTCCTACAATTAGGTAGAGATGGGAAGGCAGGCAGGACTGAAGACGGTATTTGAGCAAAGCTCTCCCCAAGCTACGATGTGGTCCTACTTAACGGAGGAGACTTCCGCGGGTGGGGGGGGAGGGGAAAGAACCCAAGCGGGTCCCAACCAGCCAATCCGCCAGGGCAATTAAAGGCTACCTTGGGACGGCTGCAAATACCGGCCTTGCTTGGAAAGAATGCAGAAACCTCCTGGATCGCATGCGCCGGTGGATGTGGCACAGCTAAAGGAGGAGGAGGTTGTCAGGCACGGACTGTGCACTGCCCGGGACATTGATTTGGACGCCGGCAGCCAGCCAGGCACTGCTTCTGGTAGGAGACCCCTGGTGGAGGTGACTCTTCTTGGGCCATGTCCAACACCTTCACATTAAGGGAATACAAACACGGCAGGGCGAGATGGACAGCTTCATGATTCCTTCAAAGGGCCCATTTTGCTGGTCAGGCTCCCTGGGAGACCGGCACCCGTTTGCCCTGGGTCGCGCAGGATGACTGGCATCAGTTTCACCACTTGGGAGCGGATTCTCTGAACCGGCGCCAGGAAACCCAGCCCGTGGGGACACCCTCAAGGGACTGCCTGGGCTCTCCAAGAGAGCCAGTTTGGTGTCGTGGTTAAGCGTGCAGACTCTTATCTGCACACCGGGTTTGATTCCCCACTCCTCCACTTACAGCTGCCGGAATGACCTTGGGTCAGCCGTAGCTCTCGCAGAGTTGTCCTTGAAAGGGCAGCAGCTGGGAGAGCTCTCAGCCCCACCCGCCTCACAGGGTGTCTGTTGTGGAGGAGGAAGGGAAAGGAGATTGTAGGCTCCTCTGAGTCTCTGTCCTTGAAAGGGCAGCAGCTGGGAGAGCTCTCTCAGCCCCACCCGCCTCACGGGGTGTCTGTTGTGGAGGAGGAAGGGAAAGGAGACTGTAGGCTGCTCTGAGTCTCTGTCCTTGAAAGGGCAGCAGCTGGGAGAGCTTTCTCAGCCCCACCCGCCTCACGGGGTGTCTGTTGTGGGGGAGGAAGGGATAGGAGATTGTAGGCTGCTCTGAGGCTCTGTCCTTGAAAGGGCAGCTTCTGGGAGAGCTCTCTCAGCCCCACCCACCTCACGGGGTGTCTGTTGTGGGGGAGGAAGGGAAAGGAGATTGTGAGCCGCTCTCAGACTTTGAGATTCAGAGTATAGGGTGGGATATAAATCCAATATCTTCTTCTTCTGAAAACTTTTGAGGGCTGCTATTATTATTATTATTACTTGATGAATCACCCCATCCCAGCTAGTGTCAGGCTCGCATTGCAAAACCTCTGACCTGCCAGAAACACTTGAGTAGTGGAACTTCAGATTTCTCTTTTTTGGGACACTACTGGGTAGCGGTGCTTTGGATTTTTCTTTTTCGGACAAGCGCAGCAGCGGATTTGGGACTCAACCTCCCCGTCCTCTGATCTGCCGGCAAAATATTTCCAAAATAAAAAAATAACAAGCTTGTAGGAGCCCCGTGTGAAACAGGGCATTACGCGCATTCGTGTTGCAACCCGTGCCTCGCTGTTTTCTGTCTTTACACTGGCTACAAGACGATTGGTGCGTTGGACTCTCTTTCTACGGTTCACTTCGCCACAACCCAAAGTTCCAGCTTGGAATGTATTAAGTTTTTGATACAAATATGGACTGGACTTTGTATTCGGGTGTGGCTGTTGTATGCACTTCACACAGTGTACCGTTATTTATTAGTAAAAAGGAAAGGAAAGGTCCCCTGTGCAAACACCAGTCGTTTCCGACTCTGAGGTGACGTTGCTCTCACAACGTTTTCACGGCAGACTTTTTTTAGTGGTTTGCCATTACCTTCCCCAGTCATCTACGCTTTCCCCCCAGCAAGCTGGGTACTCATTTGACCGACCTCGGAAGGATGGAAGGCTGAGTCAACCTTAGGCCGGCTACCTGAACCAGCTTTCGCTGGGGTAGAACTCAGGTCGTCAGCAGAGAGTTCAGATCACAGTACTGCAGCACCGCTGCTTTACCACTCTGTGCCACGGGGCCGCTATTAGCAAAAAAGCTTTGTATAAATACTGGGAAGTACTGAAGTACTGAGGCTGGTTTTGGCGTGGATGCCTTTTGGCTTTCAACCTGCTGCCTTTGGGGGGTGGGGCTGCTGTAGCCAGCGACGCCAGTTTGGGGCAAAGGGCCTTTGCCGTAGCCGGACATGACAAAGTGGGTGCTTGGCCACTGAGAATGTAAGAAGAGCCCTGCTGGATCGGTCCGGAGGCCAATCAGCCCCAACGTTCTGGGAAGTTCACAAGCAGGAGTAAGCTAGAGGCTCCCCCCATAACCTGCACTGGAGTCCAACAAGGGTCCAGGCATGGGGTGGAAGACTGGAAGTGGCAGCACATAGCAGAGACTCTCAGTACTGGAGAGCGGAGGGAGAGAAGGTCTGGGGTCTCGGACTCTGGAAAGAAGCTGCCGGTGCTGGGTTCCAAGGACTTGGGATAAGGCAGGGGTGGCAAACATGAGCCCCGGGGGCTAAATCAGGCCCCTGGAGGGTTCCTATCAAGCCCCACAAGCAACCAGCTCTTGTCGTCTTCTTTCTCCCTTTCTCTCTTGCTTCCTTCTGCATCACAGCTTGCTTTGCAATGTTTGCTCAATCGCGCAGGAGCTACTCAGGAAAACCTCTGTTTCCTCTATTGTCTGAGGCTCCTCCCTTGGGGAGGACAGGATGGAGGCAGAGCTTGCTTTGCTAGGCTCTGTTAATTGCATAGCAGAGCTACCGAGCCGAGCCTCTCTTCTTTCTATTGGCTGAAGCTCCTCCCCCCTCATCGTTACCTGGGGAAGGAAGGAAAGAGCCAGAGCTTCCTTTGCCCAGTTCCCTGGATCCCATGGGAGAAATACAAAGAAAGCACCTTTGAGACCAATGAGTGCTAATGTTTTAAGCACGCTTTAAGTGTTTTTTTTAAAAAAATATTTAAGTTTCTTTGTCTGTGTCCTTTATAAAGTTTTTTATGCGCGGAGTCTTATCCGGGAGAACCGGGTTTGATTCCCAACTCCTCCACTTGCACCTGCTGAGATGGCCTTGGGTCAGCCAGAGCTTTCATAGAAGCTGTCCTTGAAAGGGCAGCTGCTGTAAAAGCTCTCTCAGCCCCACCTACCTCACAGGGTGTTTGTTGTGTATGTGTGGGGGGGGGAAGGTAGAGGAGATTGTGACCGCTCTGAGAATCTTCGGAGTGGAGGGCGGGATATAAATCCAATATCTTCATCTACCTCACAGAGTGTCTGTTGTGGGGGAGGAAGGGAAAGGAGATTGTGAGCTGCTCTGAGACTCTTCGGAGTGGAGGGCGGGATATAAATCCAATATCTTCATCTACCTCACAGGGTGTCTGTTGTGGGGGAGGAAGGGAAAGGAGATTGTGAGCTGCTCTGAGACTCTTTGGAGTGGAGGGCGGGATATAAATCCCATATCTTCATCTACCTCACAGGGTGTTTGTTGTGGGGAAGGAAGGTAAAGGAGATTGTGAGCCGCTCTGGGACTCTTCGGAGTGGAGGGTGGGATATAAATCCAATATCTTCATCTACCTCACAGGGTGTCTGTTGTGGGGGGAGGAAGATAAAGGAGATTGTGAGCCACTCTGAGACTCTTCGGAGTGGAGGGCGGGATATAAATCCAATATCTTCATCTACCTCACAGGGTGTCTGTTGTGGGGGAGGAAGGTAAAGGAGATTGTGAGCCACTCTGAGACTCTTCGGAGTGGAGGGTGGGATATAAATCCAATATCTTCATCTACCTCACAGGGTGCCTGTTGTGGGGGGAGGAAGGTAAAGGAGATTGTGAGCCACTCTGAGACTCTTCGGAGTGGAGGGTGGGATATAAATCCAATATCTTCATCCACCTCACAGGGTGTCTGTTGTGGGGGGGGGGGAGGTAAAGGAGATTGTAAGAGTGTGAGCAGGGCTTTTCTTTTGCGGCGAGAACTCCTTGGCCTATTAGGCCGCACCCCCCTGAAGTAGCCAATCCTTCAAGAGCTTACAGGGCTCGTTGGACAGGGCTTACTGGAAGCTCCAAGAGGATTGGCTATATCAGGGGTGTGTGGCCTAATAGGCAAAGGAACTCCTGCTACAAATAAAGCCCTGTGCATGAGAGTAGTATTTTTAGCAGGAGTGGTGGAAAGGGCTGTCAAGTGGCAGCCAACGTACGGTGACCCTGCAGGGGTTTCAGGTGTACAGAGATGGTTTTGCTGCTGTCCGCCTCTGAGAAGAGACCCTGGGCTTCCTTGGTGGCCTCGCGTCCAAGTACTAGACAGGGCTGACCCCACTTAGAAGACGTTGGATTTATACCTTGCCCTTACTTTGAATCTCAGAGCGGCTCACAATCTCCTTTATCTTCTTCCCCCACAACAGACACCCTGCGTGGTGGGTGGAGCTGAGAGAGCTCTCCCAGAAGCTGCCTTTCAAGGACAACTCTGCGAGAGCTACGACTGACCTAAGGCCATTCCAGCAGCTGCAAGTAGAGGAGTGGGGAATCGAACCCGGTTCTCCCAAGTAAGAGTCTGCACACTTAACCACTATGCCAAACTGGCTCAGATCCACCCTGTGAGGTAGGTGGGACTGAGAGAGCTCTCCCAGAAGCTGCCTTTCAAGGACAACTCTGCGAGAGCTCTGGCTGGCCCAAGGCCATTCCAGCAACTGCAAGTGGAGGAGTGGGGAATTGAACCTGGTTCTCCCAAGTAAGAGTCTGCACACTTAACCACTACGCCAAACTGGCTCAGATCCACCCTGTGAGGTAGGTGCGGCTGAGAGAGGTCTCCCAGAAGCTGCCCTTTCAAGGACAACTCTGCAAGAGCTCTGGCTGACCCAAGGCCATTCCAGCAGCTGCAAGTGGAGGAGTGGGGAATCGAACCTGGTTCTCCCAAGTAAGAGTCCGCACACTTAACCACTACACCAAACTGGCTCTCTGAGCTTCTGAGATCTGATGAGACGGAGCCAGCCTCACCTGCACAGCCTCCCTCATTATTCCTCTGCAGAAAGGAAGTTTGAGAGAGAGAGAGAGAGTGCGGGAAGTTCTCCCCTGCCCTTGTCTCCCCTCGCAGAGCTGCCTGGCCAGCACTCCTGGGCTCTAGCGGGAACGGTTGCAGACAGGCCGTTAAATCACGGAGATAAAGCAATGGAGAGGGGGAAATAAAAGCAGCCCAATCAAATGGGTGTTTGCTAACGGCCCCCTGGCCGCCGCCTCCGTCCCCCTGGAAGGAGAGAAGTTGGGGAAGGAACTGCCGACCGCGGCAGATTGCAGCTCTCTTCCCAATCAATCTTTTATTAGCTTGTTGCTCTGCGGGGAGGAGGGGGGGGCTCATCCCCACACCGGTGACTGTGGGGGGGGGGCTGCTCTTGCTTGCTGCAAGGATGCCAGAAAAGGGCAGGGGGGGCCAACTTGGCCTGTTGGTGACTGGCGCGGCTCTTTCAAGACACAGAGCTGTTTCAAGCGTTCAAACAAGCGGGGGGGGGGGGGAGGCAGGGTGGACAACAAAGGGTAGCGGGCACAGATCTCTGGCTGGACGTGAAACCGGAAGGCTGAGTCATCTGTACCTCTTGCCGTGCGTTTCCGGCTTTCTTGTGGTCTACGCTGGCTCAGCAGGGACCTTTGCAATGTGAAGTCGTGCTATCCGCCGGAGCTCGGTTGCAGTCATTCCTTTTGCATTCGGGAGCCTAGAGCTCTCTGAAGCGGAAGCGGTGCCACCCGGGAGGGCAAGGAAGAGTCTGCCCCGCCTTGCAGGGTCCACCTTGTGCTAAAAGGCTGGTGGCCAAAAGGGAGAGCCAGTTTGATGTCGTGGTTAAGTGTGCGGACTCTTATCCGGGAGAACCGGGTTTGATTTCCCACTCTTTCATTTGCAGCTGCTGGAATGGCCTTGGGTCAGCCAGAGCTCTCCTATCTGGGAGAACCGGGTTTGATTCCCTACTCCTCCACTTGCACCTGCTAGCATGGCCTTGGGTCTGCCGTAGCTCTGGCACAGGTTGTCCTTGAAAGGGCAGCTGCTGGGAGAGCCCTCTCCAGCCCCACTCACCTCACAGGGTGTCTGTTGTGGGGGAGGAAGGGAAAGGAGATTGTGAGCCGCTCTGAGACTCTTTGGAGTGGAGGGTGGGATATAAATCCAATATCTTCGTCTACCTCACAGGGTGTCTGTTATGTAGGGGAGGAAGGGAAAGGAGATTGTGAGCCGCTCTGAGACTCTTCGGAGTGGAGGGCGGGATATAAATCCAATATCTTCATCTACCTCACAGGGTGTCTGTTGTGGGGGAGGAAGGTAAAGGAGATTGTGAGCCGCTCTGAGACTCTTCGGAGTGGAGGGCGGGATATAAATCCAATATCTTCTTCTTCTTCTCTGCACTGCCCCCTTGTGGGGAAGACTGTCACAGCATAGCTAGATGTCACAAAGGAACAAAGTAGCAGTCAACTGCACCTTTAAGACCAACAAAGTCTTATTCAGAACGTAAGTTTCCGTGTGCTCCAAGCACACTTCATCTGTGTGGGCTCTAAGCACACTTCATCACTTCATTCGTTTGATGAAGTGTGCTTAGAGCACGCGAAAGCTTCCGTTCTGAATAAAACTTTGTTGGTCTTAAAGGCGCACTTGACTCCTACTTTGTTCTACTGCTTCAGACCAACCCGGCTGCCCGCTTGGCTCTATCTCCAAAGGAACAAAGTTCCTCTGAACTTCGAAGACGAAGCCTCTGAAGACGAACAAAAAGTTTGATTTAGAATGTCAGCTTTCATGCCCGTGCCCACTTCGCCAGACCGTGAAATGGGGTACAGTGAGCAGCGCTACATATAGCTTGTGGGCGGTGGTTACTGCATCCTGTTTCATCATCTGACGAAGCATGAGCGCGCGTGAAAGCGCTTACGTTGTGAATAATCTATCTAGATGTCACAAACCACAGGAATTCACCACCTCTACTGCAGTTGGCAGGTTCCTGATAGCAAGTCTTGCGTAAACGTGCTGCAGGGTCTAGTCTGGCTTGGCCCCACTGCACGAGAGAAGCAGGAATTCCAACTTTCTCTCCTAGGCTCTTTTTGGTAGCAGAAACAGCCTGGGAGCTTCGGGGGTGGGGGTGGAGGGCGGGGAGAGTTATTTGCTCTCTAGGGAGCCAGTGTGTGGAAGAAGAAGAAGAAGAAGAAGAAGATATTGGATTTATATCCCGCCCTCCACTCCGAAGAGTCTCAGAGCGGCTCACAATCTCCTTTACCTTCCCCCCACCACAACAGACACCCTGTGAGGTAGATGAAGATATTGGATTTATATCCCGCCATCCACTCCAAAGAGTCTCAGAGTGGCTCACAATCGCCTTTACCTTCCTCCCCCACAACAGACACCCTGTGAGGTAGATGAAAATATTGGATTAATATCCCACCCTCCACTCCAAAGAGTCTCAGAGCGGCTCACAATCTCCTTTCCCTTCCTCCCCCACAACAGACACCCTGTGAGGTAGAAGAAGACATTGGATTTATATCCTGCCCTCCACTCCGAAGAGTCTCAGAGCGGCTCACAATCTCCTTTACCTTCCCCCCCCCCACAACAGACACCCTGTGAGGTAGATGAAGATATTGGATTTATATCCCGCCCTCCACTCCAAAGAGTCTCAGAGTGGCTCACAATCGCCTTTACCTTCCTCCCCCACAACAGACACCCTGTGAGGTAGATGAAAATATTGGATTAATATCCCACCCTCTCCAAAGAGTCTCAGAGCGGCTCACAATCTCCTTTCCCTTCCTCCCCCACAACAGACACCCTGTGAGGTAGATGAAGATATTGGATTTATATCCCGCCCTCCACTCCAAAGAGTCTCAGAGCGGCTCACAATCTCCTTTACCTTCTTCCCCACAACAGACACCCTGTGAGGTAGAGGAAGATATTGGATTTATATCCCATCCTCCACTCCGAATCTCAGAGTAGCTCACAATCTCCTTTACCTCCCCCCCCCCACAACAGACACCCCTGTGAGGTAGATGAAGATATTGGATTTATATCCCGCCCTCCACTCCAAAGAGTCTCAGAGTGGCTCACAATCGCCTTTACCTTCCTCCCCCACAACAGACACCCTGTGAGGTAGATGAAAATATTGGATTAATATCCCACCCTCCACTCCAAAGAGTCTCAGAGCGGCTCACAATCTCCTTTCCCTTCCTCCCTCACAACAGACACCCTGTGAGGTAGATGAAGATATTGGATTTATATCCCGCCCTCCACTCCGAAGAGTCTCAGAGCGGCTCACAATCTCCTTTACCTTCTTCCCCACAACAGACACCCTGTGAGGTAGAGGAAGATACTGGATTTATATCCCGCCCTACACTCCAAATCTCAGAGTAGCTCACAATTTCCTTTATCTTCCTCCCCCACAACAGATACCTGTGAGGTGGGGTGGGGCTGGAGAGGGCTCTCACAGCAGCTGCCCTTTCAAGGACAACCTCTGCCAGAGCTATGGCTGACCCAAGGCCATTCCAGCACGTGCAGGTGGAGGAGTGGGGAATCAAACCCGGTTCTCCCAGATAAGAGTCCGCACACTTAACCACTACATCAAACTGGCTCTCCGAGTGGAACAAATAACATCCAACTGCAGCCCCCCCGGCATGTTTCAGGTCTGGAAGCAGCACAAGGGGGAAGGCAGGAATCTCTCCAGGGCATCGGTCGTGATCCGAATTGGGCCCTGCTGCGCGTTTACTCACAAGTTTATTCTATTTCTATTTCATGTACTTTATTTATACCCCACCCTTCTCCCCACTGGGGACTCCAGATGGCTTCCATTATTCCCCTCTGCTCCACTGTAGCCTCACAACAACCCAGCGAGGTTGGTTACGCTGAGAGTGTACCACGGCCACCCTTCCATGGAGTACAGTGGGGATTTGAACCTGGGCCTCTCAAATCCCAGCCCAGAACTCTAACTAAAAAGGTAAAGGTAGCTCCCTGTGAGAGCACCGGTCGTTTCCGACTCTGGGGTGACGTTGCCTTCACAACGTTTTCACGGCAGACTTTTTGTTACGGGGTGGCTTGCCATTGCCCTTCCCCAGTCACCTATACTTCCCCTCCCTGCAGCAAGCTGGGGACTCAGCATACAATTTACCGCCCACGGAAGGCGGAGTCAACCCGGAGCCGGCTACCTGGACCCGGCTTCCGCCGGGATCAAACTCAGGGCGTGAGTGGAGAGCTTGGACTGCAGTACTGCAGCTTGACCGCTCTGCGCCACGGGGCTGCTTACAGTACTCTAACTGCTACCCCAGTAAAGAAATATACATGACAAGAGATCCCTTAACGGCAGGGCCCCTTCTGCGAGGGTGGGGACGAATGCATCACAGGCCATCGGCTCACTCTCGCCCAGAGGAGACTGGTACTGTTGCCTGGGTCTCTGCTAAGTCTGAACCTGGCTAGTGGCCAGGCCAGGCCCAGAGGGCCTAACCTCCTTGGGGAGTTTACAAGCCCCCTCCCCAAGCCTTGGCTCCCCCTTAGGACCCCTCCCCCCTGAACGGCAAGCTCTTGGGTGGGAGGGAAGAGAGTCCCCTGGATTGCACAGGCTGCAAGAGCAGCTAGAGCCGTTTCGGGGTGGGGAGGGAGGGACGCCAGGGCGTGTCTCCCCCAGCCAGAGTGTACAAGCCGCGCGCGTTCCCTGCTGCACAGGAAGGGCACAGGAAAGCAGGGAAATGGGGAGGGAGCACAGAGAGACAAATCAGCCTTCTTTGGAACTTCGGAACTGGGAGTTGATCACCGCAGGCTGAGCTCCAAGAAAGACAGACGGGGGATCGGAGCTTACATGCAATTTAAATCACACTGGGGGGGGGAGGGAGAGGGGGCCCCCCCGCAGCCGCTCCAGCTTCTGGCTCTCACCCCCATGGCCCCCTTCCCCTGTGACTCTTAGCTACGGGGCTGGTGGCGGCAGTGCAGACCCGGGAGGTTACGGGAGTCCTTTGCCTGGGGGTGAGAAAATGCCCCCAAACTGACCCTTGCTCAACCCATGCTGGTCCAGCTGGCAGAGCGGGTCTTAGTGCGGGACCCAGCGTGCGATCCCTGCACTCGCCAGCGATGCTGACCTGTCCCGAGAGACGGGTGGGAAGCCCTTGGTCAGAACTGCTCTTGGCTGAGAAAAACGTCGCTGTTGTGTCTCCCGAGGGCAGCGACACAAAAGCCTGGGCTGACGGAGGAGGGAGTTCTACCCCGAGCGCAGCACTCCTCCCTATAGCGTGTAGACAATCCTGATGCAGCCCGCTTTTGGCCTAGCCCTGACGGGGAGAAGCAGGAAGGAGTGCGGCTTCTCAGTCCAATCCAGTCCGATCTTTACAACCCTGAAAAAAATACAACCACCCCACGCCCCTTTTCTCATTCCCCTCGAGCCCCACCCCCCCACAAAACCACTTTAGTCTCCCCCCCACGTCAGTTCCCTCCCTGACAGAAATGAATCCTGAGCACAGGTGCTTCCAATGAAGCACATCTGCAACCTGTTTTTAACACCCCCACCCCCGCAAACTTCACCATCCTTACAGGTCTCTTTGAGACTGGAAGCTACTTGGGGCAGAGGCCCACCTTCTGGTTCCTGCGTTAAGTGCCTGGCCCATTCAGGGTGCTAAATGACTAAATGACAGCAACTGTGAGAAAACTGGAGAGGAGGGGGCACCCCTGGGACCTGCCAGCAGCTGCCCCACAGTCTATGGCCAGCTGCCCCCTCCATGGCTTGTTAAGCAAAAACGGGAAACCTGTGGAGAAAATCAGATGCTTCCCTCTCCCAATGAAGACTCGGATCAGCATGGGAATTTGCCTCTACAGAAATCGCAGTTTCTTTCGTCTCGGCCTTTGAGACCTCCTTTACAAGTCGTTTCGGGGGCACAAACACAACAACCGAGTCGGAAGTTTGCAAAACGTTTCAGTTCCAAACTGCAGTTCCCAGAAACAGCAATGGCAGTTTGGCCCACGGAAAGACCTCCCACCCTTCCCGCGGCATCCGGGGGTGTCTTTGTTAACGGCCCAGTATGTGCCGAAGGTAAAATTAAACCAAGGCCGGCTGAACTGAACAAGCTTCGAGGGGGGATATCGGCTGGATTCTGGGATCCCGCACAACACCTGGCAGTACTGCGGGACGCGGCTCTCTCGGATCATGTCCTGCAAAGTGGCACGGGCTGGCCAAGGACACAGAGAGAGGGACTCCATATTGGTCCGGGTTGTTATGCAACGACCCAGCAGGGCTGCCCTGCTCAGCCGTGACTTCACTGCGCTCCGGCTCCTTCTCCAAAGCCAGGGCCCGCTGCTGACCGTGGCGGAAGCCGGAATGCCCACAACAGCCACAGCATGGGGCAGAGGGCCCCACAAACACCCCCGGAATGGAGCCCTGGCGCTGGTGGCAGAACGAGCCTGAGGCTTTTAAGACTCTATTTTATTTTTGGAAATAAACTAAAACCACAAAGCCACCCACTGGAGCCCAGGTTGGGCTCTGCTCCCCTCGTCTGGGGAGGGGGAGAGGGGGAAATGGCACGAGACCCTCGCCCATTGGCTCCCTGAGGTAGTTGCCCGGCAAGTCCGGCCGCGTCAAGTTCCTGAGATGGTTGCCTGAAGGTCTGGTAGCCACGGAGGCTGGCTGGGTCTCCACGTAGAGGAGTCACAGTCGGGGCTTAATCTGTAAGGGCTTTCCTGGAGGGGGGGGGGAGAGAGAGAGAGAGAGAGACGACAATGGTGAACTTTCACACTGAGGTAGGCAGAGACATCCCCCCAATAACCTCCCTCCAAATCCCTTTTCCTTTAAACATTGCTCATTTGTTCGATTTACTTTGAAATTCAACCAAATACAACCACGATAACAATTGTTTCACTTAACGAAAGAGCTAATTTTTGACATCCCCTCACCCCCGCAAAATGCAACACAAAACAATGACTCAGTTTGGCAAATTGACCCGCTTTCTTTGACTAACTGGTTTCCGGACTGACTCGGTCTGCTGTATCCCTTTCCCGCTCTTCAAGGCCTTGAGGAACAGCCAAATCCCTTTTCAATATCCTAAATACCCCGCTCGTTTGAACGACTTAACTCCTCTTCGCCTGCTGCTCCTTTTGCCCTACCTGAGCCCCAGTCCTGTGCCAAATCCCACTCCAGCCTGCAAGCTAATTTACCCCCCAACAGCTCGAGGGGGGGGGGCAGGGGTATGTAGGGAGGTGGGGCTTCTCATCTGGGGGGTGGGGTGGGGCTTCATTCCTATTTTCTATATTTTATGCAGAGCACAACCGCTTCCTACCCGCCTTACCGCTCACAATCTGCCTAAATCCACAGTGAGTCACAGAATCAGCATGGCTTAAAAACTGCCACAGAAGAAGAGACTACTATCTCCTGTGGCACTGAGGGACCGCTCCGGGGTCACGCTGAAGTCAAGCTTAGAAAATGGAGGCTCAGGTTGGAATCCTTTCTTTGGCCCCGATACTCACTGAACGCTGGCCGGGGCTCACTCCTTAGCAGCAGCAGAAGAAGATATTGGATTTATATCCCGCCCTCCACTCCGAAGAGTCTCAGAGCGGCTCACAATCTCCTTTCCCTCCCCCCCCCCCCACAACAGGCACCCTATGAGGTAGATGAAGATATTGGATTTATATCCCGCCCTCCACTCCAAAGAGTCTCAGAGCGGCTCACAATCTTCTTTACCTTCCTCCCCCACAACAGACACCCTGTGAGGTGGGTGGTGCTGGAGAGGACTCTCACAGCAGCTGCCCTTTCAAGGACAACCTCTGCCAGAGCTCTGGCTGACCCAAGGCCATTCCAGCAGGTGCAAGTGGAGGCGTGGGGAATCAAACCCAGTTCTCCCAGATAAGAGAGCTCTGGCTGACCCAAGGCCATTCCAACAGGTGCAAGCGGAGGAGTGGGGAATCAAACCCAGTTCTCCCAGATAAGAGAGCTCTGGCTGACCCAAGGCCATTCCAGCAGGTGCAAGTGGAGGAGTGGGGAATAAAACCCGGTTCTCCCAGATAAGAGAGCTCTGGCTGACCCAAGGCCATTCCAACAGGTGCAAGCGGAGGAGTGGGGAATCAAACCCGGTTCTCCTAGATAACAGAGCTATGGCTGACCCAAGGCCATTCCAGCAGGTGCAAGCGGAGGAGTGGGGAATCAAACCCGGTTCTCCCAGATAAGAGAGCTCTGGCTGACCCAAGGCCATTCCAGCAGGTGCAAGTGAAGGAGTGGGGAATAAAACCCGGTTCTCCCAGATAAGAGAGCTCTGGCTGACCCAAGGCCATTCCAACAGGTGCAAGCGGAGGAGTGGGGAATCAAACCCGGTTCTCCTAGATAACAGAGCTATGGCTGACCCAAGGCCATTCCAGCAGGTGCAAGCGGAGGAGTGGGGAATCAAACCCGGTTCTCCCAGATAAGAGAGCTCTGGCTGACCCAAGGCCATTCCAGCAGGTGCAAGTGAAGGAGTGGGGAATAAAACCCGGTTCTCCCAGATAAGAGAGCTCTGGCTGACCCAAGGCCATTCCAGCAGGTGCAAGTGGAGGAGTGGGGAATAAAACCCGGTTCTCCCAGATAAGAGAGCTATGGCTGACCCAAGGCCATTCCAGCAGGTGCAAGCGGAGGAGTGGGGAATCAAACCCGGTTCTCCCAGATAAGAGAGCTCTGGCTGACCCAAGGCCATTCCAGCAGGTGCAAGTGAAGGAGTGGGGAATAAAACCCGGTTCTCCCAGATAAGAGAGCTCTGGCTGACCCAAGGCCATTCCAGCAGGTGCAAGTGAAGGAGTGGGGAATAAAACCCGGTTCTCCCAGATAAGAGAGCTCTGGCTGACCCAAGGCCATTCCAGCAGGTGCAAGTGGAGGAGTGGGGAATCAAACCCGGTTCTCCCAGATAAGAAAGCTCTGGCTGACCCAAGGCCATTCCAGCAGGTGCAAGTGGAGGAGTGGGGAATCAAACCCGGTTCTCCTAGATAAGAGTCCGCACACTTAACCGCTACATCAAACTGGCTCTCCAGCTGTACCATAGAGAATAAGGGACTATTTCAATAGCGAATCAGGAAGCCCCTCGCTTTGACAGATAAATAAAAAGGCTGAGCTGTGTTACTCTTAGTCTCACAGCCTCACCTGCCACACAAAGCTATTGGGAGGATCACACGGGAGGAAAGCAGAAGAGAGATCCAAATGCACACCATCCTATATGACTCCTAAAAAGTTGGCAAAGATGAACAATAAGATGCCAGACAGATGTTGGAAATGTAAAAAACATGAAGGTTCTTTCTACCATATGTGGTGGACTTGTGAAAGAGCGAAAAAGTATTGGCAGATGATTCAACAAGAGATTTCTAAGATCTTGGGATACGAATTTAACAAAATTGCAGAGGCTTTTCTGTTGGGATTACAAATGGGAAAATTTCCAAAAGAAGATAGAACTTTAATCTGGTACTTGCTCTCAGCTGCTAGGACATTGTATGCGCAGTTGTGGAAGCAAGAAAAAATACCAGAGAAATGGGATTGTATTGTAAAAGTTATGACATCGGGTGAAATGGACAAGCTAACAAGAACCTTAAGAGACTATGATTTAGAAGTATTTAAGATGGAGTGGAAAAAGTTCAGAAGATATGTAGAAAAAGAGTGGAAAATAAAAGGACATTGGACAATTTTTGATAATGACTAAGTATAAGAGGGAGGAGGATATTTATTTTGGTTCTTATTAATTAAGGGTACCTTTAATATTAAGATTTTAAGTATATAACACCAGCAGGGCTCAAGTAGCGGGGGGAGGGGTGGGTAGAAAGTAATAAATGGGATAGATTAAAAAAAAAGTAATTATTAATGATGTAAGAAATTGAAATTTATTACCATATGTTACTAATAAAATTGTTTGAAACCAAATGCACACCATCTTGAACTCTTTAAAGGAAGATGGGGGGAGGGGGAGCAGGAGAAATACAATTAATAAGAATGCCTTCTGAAGAGCTCCAGCAGAAGTCCAAAATTTTCATTTGAGTTTTCATTTTGACAAATGTTTTTAAAATCTATACTTTACAAATGGGTTTTTAATTTTTTTTCTCTTTTATTGGCAATCGGATATCATTATATCACTATAATGTTGTAATGTCTTTTCTCAGCTCCCACCTTTCATTTTTAATAAGTGCATGTCTAGCCCTTTTCATTGCAGGGATATAAAGAGAAAGGCATGTCCCTGCAATGAAAAGGTCTAGCAGCTTCCTGAAAAAAAAGTAAGCTAGGAATTTTTAAAAACCTGAGCCTTTGTGATAATGTTCTACTGATACAATTAAAATGATAATTTTTTAAAAAAACTTAAAGTGTCCCACCCCTTTGGTGAGGGAAGGAAACTGCTGTTACGGAATTGGGATCAGGGGAAATGGCTTCCATGTGGGAGGGGAAATCTGAACTTTCCCACCACGCTGGCATCCATCCAGGCTTTAGTGCAATCTTTCCCAAAAATCTGCAGGCAAAGCAGGTTTGAGAAAGATTGGAGAAAGGTCAGGGAAACCCCACAATTCTATGGGGAAGCAAGGGGAAAACCCTGCCCCTTAGCAGCACAGAAAGTAGGGTGTGTAACCCATATGAACACAACCTATTTGGGAAAGGGCAGGTGAAACATTAGAAGTCAAGCATGGGCCAAATGCAACCTTGCTGGATCAGGTGAGCAAGTGAGGCTTCTCAGATCTGCCCCCCCACCCCAGCTGGTGAGACCAGACTGTATTATGCAATGGATGGCATGCAGATTTGCGCAAAACTTCTTGCAGAATGTGGGTGGGAGTGGAATAGGGTGCTAGTACGTAGGGGTGTGCAAAACAAAACATTCTGAAAAATTCAGATTCCGGGCTATTTGGGGCTTAAAAATTCAGGGAGCTGAATATCTCCTAATAGAAGATTCGGTAGCCAAATTTGATTCAGGAGATATTCGGCTATTCCTGAATATACAGCTCCATTATGCCCTATGAACCACTGAAGTCAATGGCAAAGTAGGGAAAATTGAATGGTGGCTTGTGGAGAGGTGGTTTATGGTAGGGGCTCCAATTTTGCACAGCAGCTGTAGGGGCCTCTTCCCCAAGTTTCAAAAAGATTGGGCCAAGGGTTCCCTAAAGAGGGTGCCCCCATTCCTGTTTTACTGCAACCTCATTTCAGAAACAGACAGGAACAGGAGAGGAAGGCAGAGTTAATAGAAGAGAGGAGATTCCAGTCTGTTTCTGAAATGCTGCAGTAAAACAGGTTGCTCAGCTTTGTGAATCTTGATTTCAGATTTGTGCCCATTCATGCTTTGGTATACCCATGCCACAAGGGCACTAGATTCAGCTGCTGGGCAGTAGTTGGTAGGGTTGTGCCACTGGGCTGGTCACTATTAGATTGGCACAGGGCTCTGCTGCTTAGCACCAGTGTGTTCAATGCACTGTTTCTGTGCTGCAGACCTTGCAGAAAGCACCCCCCGAGGTCTGTAATTCAGAGAGATCCCCCGAGGTCTGTAATTCAGAGAGATTCCCAGATTTGAACTAAGGTCCTGTGTGTGGTGCTAGCACTGCCACGGTGGCACTTGTTCTGCTGGGCACATAGCATTGCTATGCTCTTTGCAAACACCACAGTTGACTTTCCACTGCAGAGATTCTCTAGGAGAATCTGACTGCTGCCTGTGTTTGCGAGTTTTTCCCATTATAGGAGACAATGGGGAAGGGGGGGTAACCATTTTGGGGTCCCATAGAATGCAAACCGCTGGTCCAATCTTTTTCGGAACTTGGTGGTTCCTTGGAAGGCAAGCTCCTGCAGCTACATTGCAAATTTGGTGCCTCTCTCTCAAACCCCCTCTTCCCCAGTATCAATTTTCCCACCGTAGGGAAATGGACAACTTTCCCCCCTGCCATAGGAAAGCATGGGGAATGGGGGCACCCTTTCTGGGTGTCCCTTGAATTGGATCCCCTAGTCCAATCTTTTTAGAACATAGGGGTTTTGTGGAGGAGAGGCTCCTGCTGTCCTGCAAAATTGGGGCTTCTCCCTCAAACCTCCTCCACCGCAGAGCCCATACATTACCCTATGTTTTGCTATAGACTTCGATGGCTCATAGGGAACAATGGTGGAATGGGGGCACCCACTTTGGGAGCACTGAATCCCCTGGTCCAATCTTTTTTGAACTTGGGGGGTTCTGTGGGGGGAGAGGGTCCTATAGCAGCCCTACAAATTTGAGCCTCAACCTCAAACTCCCTCCCTCCTCCCCAGCCGCCATTCAATGGCCCATACGGTATAATGGGGCCAAATAGCTGCCGAAATTTGGCAGCTATTCGGGACTGCTGTATTCGGCAGCTATTCGGGACTGCTGTATTCGGCAGCCGAATCAGATCAGATAATTTGTTTCAGTTCTGTATGGCATGAATACAGCCGAATCAGCTGTTTTTTGAGGTTGCATTTGGTTTGGCTGAACTGAAGGCGCACCCCTAGTACACAGCGCGAACACTGCAGCAATAAGACAGCCCACACTGCAGGGCTCAACCTTAAGCACATATAAAGCCTTCCGAGGAGAGAGGAGGGTGCTGCTGCTGGCCTGCTTAAGTACATAACAGAAAGCATGCTGGATCAGGCCAGTGGTCCATCTAGTCCAACAATCTGTCACGCAGTGGCCAAAATCCAGGCGCCATCTTGCTTGCAGAGTCCCCCTCCCCTTCTTTCTTGCTCGCACCCGCCCCCTCGCATCCTAGTCAGCCAATGGCAATTCCCAGAGCATTCCAGGAGGCTTAACCCACTGAGTGGTCTCACTCTGCCAAGAACGGAGGGGGTGGGGGGGCTGGAAATACATTCTTCCCCTGTTGCCAAACTGTATACAGAGGTAATTCCACAGCAGAGGGAGAGATTCACCACCCTAGTAATGCTCCAGTTTAAAAGGTATCCTGTGTTTCGGATGCCTGTTGTTGGGGGAGGTGGGGGGAGGAAAGAGCACGGCAAATTTGCCCCCCCCCCCTAAATTCCAGGAATCAAAACCAGGACACACTTGTGGTTTGTAGAGGCTTCATTCTTTGAACTCAGATCACTGAAGCCTCTTCCCCGACTGCTGGATAGCGTAGACATTTGCTCTAAACAGCCTGACATGCTGCTCTGAAGCTGGGAACTGACCGTAACAGCTTCCTTTGAAATTCAAGAATGTTTAGCAGACTTTTTAGGGCTGCAAATATCCCCGGCCCGGCGATGGGAGCCATTCCGTAATGCAAAACTGCCCAGAAGAGCACCTCACATCAGTGGGAAGGCTCTTTCTTTACCCAATGAGTGATTAAAATGTGGAGTTTGCTGCCAAAGGACTTAGTGATGGCCACGGGAACAGACAGCTTCAAAACCGGATTAGACAGATTCACAGAACAGAAGTCTATCAATGGCTACTCGCCATGGAGACTGAAGGGAACTTCTGCATTCAGAGATAGAAGAAGAAGATATTGGATTTATATCCCGCCCTCCACTCCGAAGAGTCTCAGAGCGGCTCACAATCTCCTTTCCCTTTCTCCCCACAACAGACACCCTGTGAGGTAGATGAAGATATTGGATTTATATCCTGCCCTCCACTCCGAAGAGTCTCAGAGCGGCTCACAATCTCCTTTCCCTTTCTCCCCACAACAGACACCCTGTGAGGTAGATGAAGATACTGGATTTATATCCCACCCTCCACTCCGAAGAGTCTCAGAGAGGCTCACAATCACCTTTACCTTCACCCCCCCCACAACAGACACCCTGTCAGGTGGGTGTGGCTTAGAGGGCTCTCACAGCAGCTGCCCTTTCAAGGACAACCTCTGCCAGAGCTCTGGCTGACCCAAGGCCATTCCAGCAGCTGCAAGTGGAGGAGTGGGGAATCAAACCTGGTTCTCCCAGATAAGAGTCCGCACACTTAACACCTACACCAAACTGGCTCTCCTAAGCCTCTGAATCCCAGAGCCAGGAGGCAGCATTACAGGAAGGCCTCAGCCTCTGTGCCCTGTTGTTGGCCCTCCAGAGGAACTGGTTGGCCACTGTGTGAGACCGGAGACTAAATAAGATGAGCCTCCCTGGCAGGCCCAGCACTGGCCTTTCCAGCGCCCTAGGTCGAAAGCAGGGCCCCGCCCCCTTTTTTCTTTTTTACATTTTGCGTGCGCTACACATGCGCGGCCCAATGAAATGCCAGAAGTGACGTCATCAGGTCGCGTGCAGCGCGGGGCCGCTATTCTCGGCTCTCTCCCACTTTAAAGCGGGAGAGGGCCGGGAAACTCCCCCCACACACACACCTCATGAGGCTTGAAAAGCCTTAGCAAGGGCTGGGAGACAGCGAGCGAGCTCAGAGACGCCGGCTCTGAGTGCGCTCGCTCCCCGCCCCCCCGTGACCTCACCGAAGCATGTTCGCTGCCATACCACCTCCCCTGACTTTGCCGATGCTGGGGGGGGGGCGTGGCAGTGGTGAGGTCGGGGGTGCGGAGTTTCGGTGAGGTGTGTGTGTGGGGGGGAGGAACGAGCGCATTCAGAGCCACCGGCTCTGAGCGGCCCCGCTTTCTTCCCACCCCTGCAGAGTCTTTGAAGCCTCTGCAAGGTCGGGAATTTAGCGGCGCTAGACTAGCTGGCCTACTCCCATGCGCCGGCCCTGCTCCCTGTTCTGATCCAGCAGGACTCTGCTGATGTCTTTATGCTCTGCCGGTTAACAAAACTACGGAATCCGTGTCACAATCTCAAAACGTGCATGGTTCTCATCCTGGAATAACTGCAGCTCAACCACATTTGCCTTTAAGAACATAAGAGAAGCCATGTTGGATCAGGCCAATGGCCCCTCCAGTCCAACACTCTGTGTCACATAAGAACATAAGAGCAGCCATGTTGGATCAGGCCAGTGGCCCCTCCAGTCCAACACTGTGTCACACAGTGGCAATTTTTTTTTTAAATATATACACACATTGTGGCTAATAGCCACTGATGGACCTCTGCTCCATATTTTTATCTAAACCCCTCTTGAAGCTGGCTATGCTTGTGGCCACCACAACCTCCTGTGGCAGTGAATTCCACATGTTAATCACCCTTTGGGTGAAGAAGGACTTCCTTTTATCCGTTTTAACCTGTCTGCTCAGCAATTTCATCGAATGCCCACGAGTTCTTGTATTGTGAAAAAGGGAGAAAAGGACTTCTTTCTCTACTTTCTCCATCCCATGCATTATCTTGTAAACCTCTATCATGTCACCCCACAGTCGACGTTTCTCCAGTCTAAAGAGCCCCCAGCGTTTTAACCTTTCTTCATAGGGAAAGTGCTCCAGCCCTTTAATCATTCTAGTTGCCCTTTTCTGGACTTTTCCCAATGCTATAATATCTTTTTTGAGGTGCGGCGACCAGAACAGCACACAGTACTCCAAATGAGACCGCACCATCGATTTATACAGGGGCATTATGATACTGGCTGATTTGTTTTCAATTCCCTTCCTAATAATTCCCAGCATGGATAGTTGAGACTATCAGGTGGGGCAGGCAGAAAGGTGCAGCCATGCCCACATGTGCCGAAGCTGCAATATGAGTGCACATGACCCTAAGCTGAGTTCAGCCTTAATTTTGAGAGACCAAGAAGAGGAGACTGAAACATACGAAGAACCAACATTTCGCACGCACACACACACACGCAATTGCCACCTCAGGGCAAACCAGGATGAGAGGGGCTGTGGCTCAGTGGTAGAGCACCTCCTCGGCATGCAGAAAGTCCCAGGTTCAATCGCTGGCATCTCCAGTTAAGAAGAAAAAGAAGATGATATTGGATTTATATCCCGCCCTCCACTCCAAAGAGCCTCAGAGCGGCTCACAATCTCCTTTACCTTCCCCCCCCACAACAGACACTCTGTGAGGTAGATGAAGATATTGGATTTATATCCTGCCCTCCACTCCGAAGAGTCTCAAAGTGGCTCACAATCTCCTTTACCTTCCCCCCCACAACAGACACCCTGTGAGGTAGATGAAGATATTGCATTTATATCCTGCCCTCCACTCCGAAGAGTCTCAGAGCAGCTCACAATCTCCTTTACCTTCCTGCCCCACAACAGACACCCTGTGAGGTAGATGAAGATACTGGATTTATATCCCGCCCTCCACTCCAAAGAGCCTCAGAGCGGCTCACAATCTCCTTTACCTCCCCCCCCCCCACAACAGACTCCCTGTGAGGTAGATGAACATATTGGATTTATATCCCGCCCTCCACTCCGAAGAGTCTCAAAGTGGCTCACAATCTCCTTTCCCTTCCACCCCACAACAGACACCCTGTGAGGTAGATGAAGATATTGGATTTATATCCCGCCCTCCACTCCGAAGAGTCTCAGAGCGGCTCCCAATCTCCTTTACCTTCCTCCCCCACAACAGACACCCTGTGAGGTAGATGAAGATATTGGATTTATATCCCACCCTCCACTCCAAAGAGCCTCAGAGTGGCTCACAATCTCCTTTACCTTCCTCCCCCCCAACAGACACCCTGTGAGGTGGGTGGGGCTGGAGAGGGCTCTCACAGCAGCTGCCCTTTCAAGGACCACTCCTGCGATAGCCATGGCTGACCCAAGGCCATTCCAGCAGCTGCAAGTGGAGGAGTGGGGAATCAAACGCGGTTCTCCCAGATAAGAGTCCGCACACTTAACCACTACACCAAACGTAAGCAGATCAGGCAGGAAGCGATGCGAAAGACCACGGCCTGAGACCTTGGCGAGCCACTGCCGGTCTGAGTAGACGATATTGACTTTGATGGACCGAGGGCCTGATTCAGTACAAGGCAGCTTCCTCCGTTCGTGCGAGAATGGTTTAATTAGGACAGTTGCCAGGAAATTGGGGCTGTCCCTGGTAGACAGGGGCCACTGGAAAGAATGCAGCTGGAACAGATGTCAGGCTGAACAAGTGCACGGGAGGTGCTGGGGGGAGTCTCTGGGAGGGGACGCTACACGCCCCCCCCCTCGTCTTCCAGCCTCGGGTCACTTGCACATTCCCCAGATTGGGGGCCTGACATCTCCCAGGCCTGGAAAGCCAAGGGTGGGTTTTAGGTTACGTTGCCTGCCGCAGCTCCCAGCTTCAGGTTTCCGAACTGCGGCCCTTTCCCCGATGAGCGACCCCCCCCACTCTCCGACTTAAGCGAGTGTCACGGCCCCTGGAGGAATGCTGCCGTTCGAGCGCCTGAGATGGTTCCAAGAAACGTCCAGGTTTTATATCGGGAAAGGCTTTTTGGGTGGAAAATTCACAACGTGGGCCCCCCGCTGGGCAATTACGGGCCACTTCTGGGGCGGCCTCCGAAGGGTGACGGCCACATTGGTTCCCCTCTACCTTCCTTAAACTTGGTTAAACAAACTTTGGGCGGCAGGCGGTGGCAGTGATTCATGACTTTTGAGCTAATTTATGTAAAATAAAGAGGCCTCATTTAGCACCTTTCCGCCCTTAATATAACACCGATACATCAGAGGGAGCCCCAGCAGTCACCGAAGACCTGGCAATTAGTCACCTTCGACAGACACGGCTAATATGCTTCAAATGGGAGCAGGGTTGCCAACCTCCAGGTGGGGCCTGGAGAACCTAGACTGCCTGCATTGCCAGTTTGGTGTAGGGGTTAAGTGTGCGGACTCTCTTACCTGGGAGAACCGGGTTTGATTCCCCACTCCTCTGCTTGCAGCTGCTGGAATGGCCTGGGGGCAGCCAGAGGTCTCTTATCTGAGAGAACCGGGTTGGATTCCCCACTCCTCCACTTGCACCTGCTGGAATGGCCTTGGGTCAGCCAGAGCTCTCTTAACTGGGAGAACCGGGTTTGATTCCCCTCTCCTCCACCTGCAGCTGCTGGAATGGCCTTGGGTCAGTTAGAGCTCTCTTATCTGGGAGAACCGGGTTGGATTCCCCACTCCTCCACTTGCACCTGCTGGAATGGCCTTGGGTCAGCCAGAGCTCTCTTAATTGGGAGAACCGGGTTTGATTCCCCTCTCCTCCACCTGCAGCTGCTGGAATGGCCTTGGGTCAGTTAGAGCTCTCTTATCTGGGAGAACCGGGTTGGATTCCCCACTCCTCCACTTGCACCTGCTGGAATGGCCTTGGGTCAGCCAGAGCTCTCTTAATTGGGAGAACCGGGTTTGATTCCCCTCTCCTCCACCTGCAGCTGCTGGAATGGCCTTGGGTCAGTTAGAGCTCTCTTATCTGGGAGAACCGGGTTGGATTCCCCACTCCTCCACTTGCACCTGCTGGAATGGCCTTGGGTCAGCCAGAGCTCTCTTAATTGGGAGAACCGGGTTTGATTCCCCTCTCCTCCACCTGCAGCTGCTGGAATGGCCTTGGGTCAGTTAGAGCTCTCTTATCTGGGAGAAGCGGGTTGGATTCCCCACTCCTCCACTTGCAACTGCTGGAATGGCCTTGGGTCAGCCATAGCTCACTTATCTGGGAGAACCGGGTTTGATTCCCCACTCCTCCACTTGCAGCTGCTGGAATGGCCTTGGGTCAGCCATAGCTCACTTATCTGGGGAACCGGGTTTGATTCCCCGCTCCTCCACTTGTACCTGTTTGGAATGGCCTTGGGTTAGCCAGAGCTCTCTTATCTGGGAGAACCGGCTTTGATTCCCCACTCCTCCACTTGCAGCTTCTGGAATGGCCTTGGGTCAGCCAGAGCTCTCTTATCTGGGAGAACCGGCTTTGATTCCCCACTCCTCCACTTGCACCTGCTGGAATGGCCTTGGGTCAGCCAGAGCTCTCTTATCTGGGAGAACCAGGTTTGATTCCCCACTACTCCACTTGCAGCTGCTGGAATGGCCTTGGGTCAGCCACAGCTCTCTTATCTGGGAGAACCGGGTTTGATTCCCCCCTCCTCCACTTGCAGCTGCTGGAATGGCCTTGGGTCAGCCAGAGCTCTCTTATCTAGGAGAACCGGGTTTGATTCCCCACTCCTCCACTTGCAGCTGCTGGAATGGCCTTGGGTCAGCCAGAGCTCTCTTATCTGGGAGAACCGGGTTTGATTCCCCCCTCCTCCACTTGCAGCTGCTGGAATGGCCTTGGGTCAGCCAGAGCTCTCTTATCTGGGAGAACCGGGTTTGATTCCCCACTCCTCCACTTGCAGCTGCTGGAATGGCCTTGGGTCAGCCAGAGCTCTCTTATCTGGGAGAACCGGGTTTGATTCCCCACTCCTCCCCTTGCAGCTGCTGGAATGGCCTTGGGTCAGCCAGAGCTCTCTTATCTGGGAGAACCGACTTTGATTCCCCACTCCTCCACTTGCAGCTGTTGGAACGGCCTTGGGTCAGCCAGAGCTCTGGCAGGAGTTGTCCTTGAAAGGGCAGCTGCTGTGAAAGCCCTCTCAGCCCCACCCACCTCACAGGGTGTCTGTTGCGGGGGAGAAAATATAGGAGAATGTGAGCCGCTCTGGGTCTCTGATTCAGAGAGAAGTGTGGGGTATAAATCTGCAATTCTTCTTCTTTGGCAGTGGACTATGCTGAGGCCCAGGGCTCTTTTTCTAGCAGGACCTCCTCTGCATATTAGGACCTCCTCTGTACTAAGAGCCCTCAAAGCTCTTGGAGGATTGGCTACAACAGGGGGGCGTGGCCTAATATGCAGAGGAGCTCCTGCTAGAAAAAGAGCCATGCTGAGGCCCCTCCCTCCCCAAACCCCGCCCTTTCCCGGATCCACCCGTAAAGTCTCCAGGTACTCGGCACACACTCGGCAACCCTATGCGAGAATCACAGAATCTTCACGGAGTTGGAAGC
>NC_083229.1:3751150-3786562 GCF_032191835.1 Heteronotia binoei
TAAAAACTTAAAGAAAAAGAATTTTTTTTCTACCACATATCTTACTTTTCCCCACCCCTCCCCCCGTTACTTGACCCCCGCCAGTGTTATTTACTTAAAGGAAACAAATATTAAAGGTACCCTTAACTGTTAAAAAAACCCCAAAAGCTATATTCTTATTTTAAAAAACTTAATCATTATCAAAGATTGTCCAATGTCCTTTTATTTTCCACTCTTTCTCTACGTATCTTCTGAACTTCTTCCACGCCAACTTAAAAAGTTCCAAATCATAGTCTCTTAATTTTCTTGTTAATTTGTCCATTTCACTCCATGACATAACTTTTGTGATCCAATCCATTTCCTCTGGTATTTTTTCTTGCTTCCACAGCTGCGCATACAATGTCCTAGCAAATGTTTTGGCAAATGATTCAGCAAGAGATTTCTAAGATTTTGGGATATGAATTCAATAAAGTGGCAGAGACTTTTCTGCTGGGATTACAAATGGAAAAATTTCCAAAAGAAGACAGAACTTTAATATGGTACTTGCTCATGGCTGTGAATTTACTGCACTGTGCAGAGGATTGGAAGAAATGACCCTGAGGTCCCTTCCAGCTCTACATTTCTGTTGTTCTCCCCTTGCTTTATTCTCCTACAACAGGGGTGGCCGACGATAGCTCTCCAGATGTTATTTTTGCCTACAACTCCCATCAGCCCCAGCCGTTGGCCACGCTGGCTGGGGCTGATGGGCGTTGTAGGCAAAAAAAAAACATCTGGAGAGCTACCGTTGGCCAACCCTGTCCTACAACAACCACCAAGTGAGGAAGGCCCGGCTAAAAGTTTGTGAGGGTCTCTAGGTCACCCAGCAAGCTTCTGTGGCAGAAGTGGGGATTCGAACTCAGGTCTTCCAGGACCCTAGCCTGGCACCCTATCCACTAAGTCCTGCCGGCTCTCTGCCGGATGACCCTGAGTCAGTCCCTCTCTCTCAAACTCACCTATTTGGGCTGTCAAAACACAGCTGATCTACGACGACTTCTTGGTGGGGTTTTAAAAGCAACAGACATTTCAGAGGTGGTTTGTCACTGCCTGCCTCTTTGTCATGGTGAACACAAGAACATAGGAGAAGCCATGTTGGATCAGGCAAATGGCCCATCCAATCCAACACTCTGTGTCACACAGCTGCCAAAAAAAACCCAGGTGCCATCAGAAGGTCCACCAGTGGGGCCAGGACACTAGAAGCCTTCCCACTGTGCCCCCCTAAGCACCAAGAATATGGAGCATCATTGCCTCAGTCATAAGGACATAAGAGAAGCCATGTTGGATCAGGCCAGTGGCCCATCCAGTCCAACACTCTGTGTCACATAAGAACATAAGAGAAGCCCTGTTGAATCAGGCCAATGGCCCATCCAGTCCAACACTCTGAGTCACATAAGAACATAAGAGAAGCCCTGCTGGATCAGGCGAATGGCCCATCCAGTTGAACACTCTGTGTCACACAGTTGCCAAAAAAAAACCAGGTGCCATCAGAAGATCACCAGTGGGGCCAGGACACTAGAAGCCCTCCCACTGTGCCCCACCTAAGCACCAAGAATATGGAGAATCACTGCCTCAGTCATAAGGACATAAGAAAAGCCATGTTGGATCAGGCCAGCGGCCCCTCCAGTCCAACACTCTGTATCACATAAGAACAGAAGAGAAGCCATGTTGGATCAGGCCAATGGCCCATCCAGTCCAACACTCTGTGTCACATAAGAACACAAGAGAAGCCCTGCTGGATCAGGCAAATGGCCCATCCAGTCGAACACTCTGTGTCACACAGTTGCCAAAAAAATCCAGGTGCCATCAGAAGGTCCACCAGTGGGGCCAGGACACTAGAAGCCCTCCCACTGTGCCCCCCTAAGCACCAAGAATATGGAGCATCACTGTCTCAGTCATAAGGACATAAGAGAAAACCATGTTGGATCAGCCAATTGCCCATCAGTCCAACACTCTGTGTCACACAGTGGCCAAAAACACTATGTGCCATCAGAGGTCCATCACTGGGGCCAGGACACTAGAAGCTCTCCCACTGTGCCCCTCCCAAGCACCAAGAATACAGGCCATCACTTGCCCAGACACAGAGTTCATCTATAACACTGATGGACCTCTGCTCCATATGCTTATCCAGTTCCCTCTTGAAGCCCACTATACTTGTAGCCACCCCCACCTCCTGTGGCAGTTAATCGCCCTTTGGGTGAAGAAGTCCTTCCTTTTATCTCTTCTAAACCGACTGCACAGCCATTTCATGGAGTGCCCACAAGTTCTTGTATTGCGAGAAAGAGAGAAAAGTGGACTCTCATCTAAATACTGACTAGGAACGTCTCTGCTTAGCTTCTGAGATGTGATGAGATCTGACTTGCCTGGGCCATCCAGGTCAGGTCAGATGTTCAGAGGTGGTTTGACTCTGCCTGCCTCTGTGTAGTGACCTTGGACTTCCTTGTTGATCTCCCATGCAAGTACTATCAGGCCCTGCTTAGCACATTTTAAGAAGGATCTAGACAAGCTGGAAGGGGTCCAGAGGAGGGCGACGAAGATGGTGAGGGGTCTGGAGACCAAGTCCTATGAGGAAAGGTTGAAGGAGCTGGGGATGTTTAGCCTGGAGAGGAGACAGCTGAGAGGTGATAGGATCACCATCTTCAAGTACTTGAAGGGCTGTCCTATAGAGGATGGTATGGAATTGTTTTCTGTGGCCCCGGAAGGTAGGACCAGAACCAATGGGTTGAAATTAAATCAAAAGAGTTTCCGGCTCAACATTAGGAAGAACCTCCTGACTGTTAGAGCGGTTCCTTAGTGGAACAGGCTTCCTCCTTGAGAGGTGGTGGGCTCTCCTTCCTTGAGAGGTTTTTCAACAGAGGCTAGATGGCCATCTGACAGCAATGAGGATCCTGTGAATTTAGAGGGAGGTGTTTGTGGGTTTCCTGCATTGTGCAGGGGGTTGGACTAGATGACCCCAGAGGTCACTTCCAACTCTATGGTTCTGAGATCTGGCTTCCCCTCCAGGTCAGGTTAGGTCAGATGTTCAGAGATGATTTGTCACTGCTGGGCCTCTGCGCAGTGACCCTGGACTTCCTTGGTGATCTCCCACCCGAACACTAACCAGGGCTGACCCTGCTTCGCTTCCAAAATTTGCTGAGATTGGGTTAGCCTGGACCAGTCAGATAAGGACAGAGACAAACGGAGGCGGCTCCTCATTGCCCTGCATGTTCACAGTGACCCTGAACTTCCTTGGACCCTGGACGATCCATGCATGTACTAACGAGAGCCAACCCTACTTAGCTTTCACGACCTGATGCTAGCAAGCTAGTCTGGGCCATCCGAGTCAAGTGAGATGTTCAGAGGTGGTTTGTCATTGCCTGCCTCTGAGCAGCAAGCAACCTTCATAGAATCGTAGAGTTGGAAGGAACCTCCAGGGTCATCTAGTCCAACCCCCTGGACAATGCAGGAAACCCACAAATACCTACCCCTAAATTCACAGGATCTTCATTGCTGTCAGATGGCCATCTAGCCTCTGTTGAAAAACTTCCAAGGAATGAAAGCTCATCGCCTCCCGATGAAGCCTGTTCCACTGAGGAATCGCTCTAACGGTCAGGAGGTTCTTCCTAATGTTGAGCTGGAAACTCTTTTGATTTAATTTCAACCCGTTGGTTCTGGTCCTACCTTCCAGGGCCACAGAAAACAATTCCACACCATCCTCTATATGACAGCCCTTCAAGTACTTGAAGATGGTGACCATATCACCTCTCAGCCGCCTCCTCTCCAGGTTAAACGTGCCCAGATCCTTCAACCTTTCCTCATAGGACTTGGTCTCCAGACCCCTCACCATCTTCACCGCCCTCCTCTGGACCCGTTCCAGCTTGTCTATATCCTTCTTAAAATGTGGTGCCCAAAACTGAACACAATACTCCAGGTGAGGTCTTGCCAGAGCAGAGTAAAGCGATATCATCACATCACGTGATCTGGACACTATACCTCTGTTGAACCTTGGACTTCCTAGATCAGGGGTGTCAAACACCCGGCCCAGGAGCTGGAACCGCCCGCCCAGGGCTTTGATCAGGCCTGCGAGGCTCTTTTCTCCCCCCCTCCTTCCCCTCCTGTCCTTACCCTTTGAAGCTGGAGGCTGCAATTCCCAGGTTTTTTGAAACTCTGAGGCAGTCTCTTGCAGCCTGAGAGCTTCAAAAGCTCTTTGAAGCCCCCTTTGAAGTTCCCAGGCTGAGTCTCAGTTCCCCAGCTCTTCCTGCCTTTCTTTGCTGGCTGCTGCAAGGAAAACATGGGTTGGATTTTAAGGTCCAGTCCACGGTTTTTTCCGTACAGCTTTGTCTTTACTCTGCAATGGTTTCAAATGGAGTGAAGAGGGTTACATTTTCAGCATTCCTGTAGCTAGCTGAAACTCATGCTTCCTGGAGCTGTGTCCTTGGAAACAAAAGTTTGATGCTTTCCGCCAGTTTATCTCTGTTGACTGGCCCTAATCTAGTGAGTACTCTAATGTGGGAACCCACAGCCAAAGGGGGATATTATACTGGAAAGCCATTGCCAATCTGAGAAGATTTAGGGGTGGGGGAGAAGCTGACAATGCCATTTCATTGTACCCACAGAGCCTTTGTGCTTTTTCTTGACGGTTTATTTTAAAAACTGCACTGTCAAATTTCGCTATCCCCCCCCCCCACCTTTCAAACAAAATATTGGAAGAGTTTTAAGCATGTTTGTATATTAAGTTTAAAAATAATATATTTAACTGTGATTGTCTGTGTCCCTTATAAAGTTTATATCTCCACTACCTGGCATTACATTTTATGAGACTCATGGGCCATTTGTGTCCTATCTGGCCCTCCTAACACATGAGTTTGACGCCTAGGGTTACTGAGTCCAATTCAAGAAATATCTGGCGACTTTGGGGGTGGAGCTAGGAGACTTTGGAGGTGGAGCTAGGAGACACTGGGGGTGGAGCCAGGAGCACGGCTGTGATAAGCATAATTGAACTCCAAAGGGAGATCTGGCCATCACATTTAAAGGGACCACTGCACACCTTTTAAACGCCTTCCCTCCTCGGAAATAACGGACAGGGGCATGTTTTTTGGGAGCTCATAGAATTGGATCCCGAGGTCCAATCTTTTTGAAACTTGGACTGTCCTTAGAGGAAAGGCATCAGATGCCATCCTGCAAATTTGGTGCCTCTACCTAAAAAAATAGCCCCTGCAGAGCCCCAGATACCCAGGGATCAATTCTCCATTATTCCCTATGAGAATCAGTCTCCATAGGGAATAATGAGTGACCAGCAGAGATTTCCCCCCCCACACACACACTTTCTGATGGCCCTGACCGAGGGATCCCCTGCCCCCACCTGGGGATTGGCAACCCCACTGACACCCCTGCAGACGGTCTCCCATCCAAGTAGTAACCAAGGCCTAACCTGCTTAACTTCCGAGGTCTGACAAAACTGGGTTAGCTGGGGCCAACCAGGTCGGCGAAATCTTTAACAAGGCAGAGTGCGCTACCAGCAAAAACGTCTGCTGTGCTTTTTGCTCACCCGGCTTCTCCCTACGGAGGCTGCAGGCGGATCTACAAAAGCGCAGGACTCTCCGCAGGCGAGATGCAAACGCTCTGTCCGGCCTTTCCTGCTCCGCTGCTCCGACTGCTGAACAGTCAAAAAGCCGCCCTGTCCCATCTGCAGGGACGCAGGTGAGCAGTTTTACTCGTGACCCAGGGCCGCTTCAGAGGGAGGAACCTTCCTACCGGGAGAGCCCATAAAACATGCCCTCGTTTTAAAAACCCCTTTAATTTGTCACACTCCGGCACGCGCCTTCCTCAGCTCTCCCAAAGAGCGCCACGTGCGGTGACCCCATCCGCACGCACGCTTTAAATGCCTGTAACGTTGCAGTTCTGTTTGTGACGGGTAAGGAGTATCTGTTCTGTCGACACGCAAAGACCGTTCAACGGGAACTCAGCAGAGAAAAACGTTCCGAGCATCGGGAGAAAAACCAAGATGGGGAATTGTGTTAGGTTGTAGCGGCAGGAAAGAGTCCAGCAGCACAGGGGTCCCCCGTGGAGTGAGGGAGAAGCACCACACTGCACCTTTCGCCCGTCCGGGTCTCACGTGTTTAAAAGAGGCAGCGCAGCTTCACTCCGAAGCAGTACCTCTTTCAATCATCCGGGTCCTGGGCGAACGGAAGGGGCAGCGTAGCAGTGACCTTCGCCTACTCCTCATTTAAAGACTTCCATGGGCAGCAGGGATAAGAACATAAGAGAAGCCATGTTGGATCAGGCCAATGGCCCCTCCAGTCCAACACTCTGTGTCACACATAAGAGAAGCCATGTTGGATCAGGCCAATGGCCCCTCCAGTCCAACACTCTGGGTCACACATAAGAACCTAAGAGAAGCCATGTTGGATCAGGCCAGTGGCCCCTCCAGTCCAACACTCTGTGTCACATAAGAACGTAAGAGAAGCCGTGTTGGATCAGGCCAATGGCCCATCCAGTCCAACACTCTGTGTCACATAAGAGAAGCCATGTTGGATCAGGCCAATGGCCCCTCCAGTCCAACACTTTGTGTCACACATAAGAGAAGCCATGTTGGATCAGGCCAGTGGCCCCTCCAGTCCAACACTCTGTGTCACATAAGAACGTAAGAGAAGCCGTGTTGGATCAGGCCAATGGCCCATCCAGTCCAACACTCTGTGTCACATAAGAACATAAGAAAAGCCATGTTGGATCAGGCCAATGGCCCATCCAGTCCAACACTCTTTGTCACATAAGAACATAAGAGAAGCCGTGTTGGATCAGGCCAATAGCCCATCCAGTCCAACACTCTGTGTCACACAGTGGCCAATATATGTGTCACACAGTGGCCAATACACACAGGTATATATATATATATATATACTGTGGCTAATAGCCACTGATGGACCTCTGCTCCATATTTTTATCCAATCCCCGCTTAAAGCTGGCTATGCTTGTAGACACCACCACCTCCTGTGGCAGTGAATTTCACATGTTAATCACCCTTTGGGTGAAGAAGGACTTCCGTTTATCTGTTTTAACCTGACTGCTTAGCAATTTCATTGAATGTATTGTGAGAAAGGGAGAAAAGGACTTCTTTCTCTGCTTTCTCCATCTCATGCATAATCTTATAAACCTCTATCATGTCACCCCGCATTCGATGTTTCTCCAAGCTAAAGAGCCCTTTGAACCTTTCTTCATAGGGAAAGTGTTTCAAACCTTTAATCATTCTAGTTGCCCTTTTCTGCAATGGGGTGTGAGGGCAGGCTGGGGCAGGAAAAACCCCAGCACCCCCACCGGTCCCTGGTGCCAAAAAAATTGGGGACCACTGCAGTAACAGTTTGGTGTAGTGGTTAAGTGTGCGGACTTTTATCTGGGAGAGCCGGGTTTTATTCCCCACTCTTCCACTTGCAGCTGCTGGAATGGCCTTGGGTCAGTCATAGCACTCGCAGAGCTGTCCTTTAAAGGGCAGTTTCTGTCAGAGCTCTCTCATCTCCATCCACCTCATAGGGTGTCTGTTGTGGGGGGGAAGGTGGTAAAGGAGATTGTAAGCTGCTCTCAGTCTCTGATTCAGAGAGCAGGGCAGGGTATAAATTTGTGGTCGTCGTCTTCTAGCATCTTAAAGACTAATAAAATTGGTAGCATGGGAGGAGCTTATGAACATATGAACCTATGAAGCTGCCTTCTACTGAATCAGACCCTCAGTCTATCAAAGTCAGTACTGTCTACTCAGACTGGCAGCGGCTCTCCAGCTGAGGTTTTTTACACCGACTTGCCTGGACCCTTTTTTAGTTGGAGATGCCGGGGATCGAACCTGGGACCTTCTGCTTACCAAGCAGATGTTCTACCACTGAGCCACTGTCCCTCAGCTTTCGTGAGTCTCTCACTTCTTCTTATACAGCTAGAATGGGAGTCCATCTATCCTTACATCACAAGGTTGATGGATTTCCATTCTGTACGGCCAAAAGCAGTGACTTCTGTGGAGGCCATTCAAGACGGGTAGCTGTGTCAGTCTGTAGCAGCAGAAAAGAGCACGTGACAAGTTGCGAAGCCTCACAAAATGTGTGGCGGGGAGGAGCTTTTGCGAGTCACCGCTCGCTTCTTTAGATAACCGAAGAAGAGAGCAGGGGCTCACAAAAACCCATCCCCCCCCCCAACCAATGTTCCCGCTAAGCTGCAGAGTTCTGTGAGCAAAAATTCTACTTTGTGAGCTACTGGCATTCAAGTGGCGAGCTGCTGGCAAAACCCCTAATTGCTTCAAAATGGAAATCACCTCAAGTTCCATCCATCTCCAGCTGGTTATCCAAGGTATGGGGCATTCTCATATTAGAAAAAAATTACAGATCATATCCAACATTCAGACTCAGACAATGATAACTCGAAATTCACAGAGAAATGGTTTCCTTTTATGGAGTTCATTACAGCAAATGACATTCAACCGCACAAACCGGAATATCTTGATCTTCTCTACTTATACGTTTTTGATATTTTCCTTCAGTTGTGTTTTTTTCTGTTTCTTTTCTATTTACTAACACTTATTATTTCTCTCTTTTTCTACCTCCTTTTTCTTTTACTGTGCTAGACGTGGATCGCACCTAATTATAATTACCAGATAGTAAATTTTGGAATAACCTATAATAGTTTGCACAGAGAATATTTAGGCAGGCAAGAATTCATAGCAATGCACAATTTATAGTTTAATAATAATATGGGTTCAATTAGATTAAGTGTGTTTCGATACAGGAATTATTGTCTTAATCTTAATTCTGTTTTCATCTTGACCTCTCTCCTTGGATAGAAAATGGTCTCCATACCTAGATACATCTTTATAATTTAAAATCCTTACTCGATATTTTATTGTATGCATGTAAGTATATATGCTTGTTTACAACCTGATCCCATAAGTTTAATTAACTGTATATGAATATGAATATTGATATTAACTTGTATATTTTTTAAAAATTCAATAAAAAATATAAAAAGCAAAAAAAAAAAAGTTGTGAGCTGCTTCATAAATAAGTTTGCTCTGGAGTCATCCCTCCTGAGCTAAGACAAAAATGTGTGAGCCGGAGGCTAAAAATCTATGAGGCAGCTCACGCTAACTCAGCTTAGAGGGAAGACTGCACAAATTTTATCAGAAGAAGAGACGAGAAAGGAATCCGAACCCCGGACACCTAAACGCTTGAGCTGCTGAACCACACACCTGCACAACAACACTGCATCTTGACTTCCACCCACAGATGCACAACATATTTTAAAAACCTCCCCCCCCCCCACACACACATACACACTAAGACTCTGGGGGGAACAAAGGAACCCCATTTGAAGTGTCCCACTCTGACAGGTGCCTTACCTCCTGCATTCTATCTTTAGCGACTATGGAATAAATCTATGCGTCAAGTCGCAGCTGACTTAGGGTGGCCCTAAAGAGTTTTTCAATGCGAGAGACGTTCAGAAATGGCTTCTCATTGCCTGCCTCAGCATACCAACCCTGGTGTGTCTTGCAGGTCTCCCATCCAAATACTAACATGGGGCCAACCCCGCTTAGCTTCTGAGATCTGACAAGATCAGGCTATCAAAGACAGGAGCAGATTTCCTTAGATGACTGGAAATGTTCTGTATCTTAGGCTACTGGGCAGCCTTTTAAATATATCCAGGCTTCACTTTACAGGTCTACAAACACTACTTTGTGTGAGACAACCCCGGAAGAGAAGTGGGCTACGGCATACTGACTCAACTTCAACGGTTAAACCAGGGGTGGCCAAACTTGCTCAATGTAAGAGCCACATAGAATAAATGTCAGATATTTGAGAGCTGCAAGGCACGAAGATCAGATGTTTGAGAGTCATAAGACAGATGGAAGGAAGGAAGGAAGGAAGGAAGGAAGGAAGGAAGGAAGGAAGGAAGGAAGGAAGGAAGGAAGGAAGGAAATGAAAGAGAAAGAAAGAAAGAAAGAGGGAGGGAGGGAGGGAGGGAGGGAGGAAGGAAGGAAGGAAGGAAGGAAGGAAGGAAGGAAGGAAGGAAGGAAGAAAATGAAAGAGAAAGAAAGAAAGAAAGAAAGAAAGAAAGAAAGAAAGAAAGAAAGAGGGAGGGAGGGAGGGAGGAAGGAAGGAAGGAAGGAAGGAAGGAAGGAAGGAAGGAAGGAAGGAAGGAAGGAAGGAAGGAAGGAAGAAAATGAAAGAGAAAGAAAGAAAGAAAGAGGGAGGGAGGGAGGGAGGAAGGAAGGAAGGAAGGAAGGAAGGAAGAAAATGAAAGAGAAAGAAAGAAAGAAAGAAAGAAAGAGGGAGGGAGGGAGGGAGGAAGGAAGGAAGGAAGGAAGGAAGGAAGGAAGAAAATGAAAGAGAAAGAAAGAAAGAAAGAAAGAAAGAAAGAAAGAAAGAAAGAAAGAGGGAGGGAGGGAGGGAGGGAGGAAGGAAGGAAGGAAGGAAGGAAGGAAGGAAGGAAGAAAATGAAAGAGAAAGAAAGAAAGAGGGAGGGAGGGAGGGAGGAAGGAAGGAAGGAAGGAAGGAAGAAAATGAAAGAGAAAGAAAGAAAGAAAGAAAAGAAAGAAAGAAAGAAAGAAAGAGGGAGGGAGGAAGGAAGGAAGGAAGGAAGGAAGAAAATGAAAGAGAAAGAAAGAAAGAAAGAGGGAGGGAGGGAGGGAGGAAGGAAGGAAGGAAGGAAGGAAGGAAGGAAGGAAGGAAGGAAGGAAGAAAATGAAAGAGAAAGAAAGAAAGAAAGAGGGAGGGAGGGAGGGAGGAAGGAAGGAAGGAAGGAAGGAAGGAAGGAAGGAAGAAAATGAAAGAGAAAGAAAGAAAGAAAGAAAGAAAGAAAGAGGGAGGGAGGGAGGGAGGGAGGAAGGAAGGAAGGAAGGAAGGAAGGAAGGAAGGAAGGAAGGAAGGAAGGAAGGAAGGAAGGAAGGAAGGAAGGAAGGAAGGAAGGAAGGAAGGAAGGAAAATAGATGGGGAAGGGAGGAAGGAAGAGAAAGGTGGAAAGAAAGTAGCTTTAACTTTAAATGCATTCTCCAAGCTGCCAGCTGCTTGGAGAAGTGATTTAAAGAGAGAAATGCCTTCTCCAAGCTGGCTGATGGGGCTATGGGGGCTTCAAGAGCCACACAATATGCATTAAAGAGCCATATGTGGCTCCCGAGCTGCGCCCCTAAGCCAAACAGTCATCAAGGTAAGCCCATGCAGGGAAGGTTACAGTTGTCCAGCCTGAAGATGGCAGAATAAGCATTGCAGATTTATACCCCGCCCCTCTCTCTGAATCAGAGACTCAGAGCGGCTCACAATCTCCTATATCTTCTCCCCCCACAACAGACACCCTGTGATGTGGGTGGGGTTGAGAGGACTCTCACAGCAGCTGCCCTTTCAAGGACAACTCCTGCGAGAGCTATGGCTGACCTAAGGCCATTCCAGCAGGTGCACATGGAGGAGTGGGGAATCAAACCCGGTTCTCCCAGATAAGAGAGCTCTGGCTGACTGAAGGCCATTCCAGCAGCTGCAAGTGGAGGAGTGGGGAATCAAACCTGGTTCTCCCAGATAAGAGAGCTCTGGCTGACCCAAGGCCATTCCAGCAGCTGCAAGTGGAGGAGTGAGGAATCAAACCCAGTTCTCCCATATAAGAGAGCTCTAAATGACCCAAGGTCATTCCTACAGCTGCAAGTGAAGGAGTGGGGAATCAAACCTGGTTCTCCCAGATAAGAGAGCTCTGGCTGACCCAAAGCCATTCCAGCAGGTGCAGGTGGAGGAGAGGGGAATCAAACCTGGTTCTCCCAGATAAGAGAGCTATGGCTGACCCAAGGCCATTCCAGCAGCTGCAAGTGGAGGAGTGAGGAATCAAACCCAGTTCTCCCATATAAGAGAGCTCTAAATGACCCAAGGTCATTCCTACAGCTGCAAGTGAAGGAGTGGGGAATCAAACCTGGTTCTCCCAGATAAGAGAGCTCTAACTGACCCAATGCCATTCCAGCAGCTGCAGGTGGAGGAGAGGGGTATCAAACCCGGTTCTCCCAGTTAAGAGAGCTCTGGCTGACCCAAGGCCATTCCAGCAGGTGCAAGTGGAGGAGTGGGGAATCAAACCCGGTTCTCCCAGATAAGAGAGCTCTGGCTGACCCAAGGCCATTTCAGCAGCTGCAAGTGGAGGAGTGGGGAATCAAACCCGGTTCTCCCAGTTAAGAGAGCTCTGGCTGACCCAAGGCCATTCCAGCAGGTGCAAGTGGAGGAGTGGGGAATCAAACCCGGTTCTCCCAGATAAGAGAGCTCTGGCTGACCCAAGGCCATTTCAGCAGCTGCAAGTGGAGGAGTGGGGAATCAAACCCGGTTCTCCCAGTTAAGAGAGCTCTGGCTGACCCAAGGCCATTCCAGCAGGTGCAAGTGGAGGAGTGGGGAATCAAACCCGGTTCTCCCAGTTAAGAGAGCTCTGGCTGACCCAAGGCCATTCCAGCAGCTGCAAGTGGAGGAGTGGGGAATCAAACCCGGTTCTCCCAGATAAGAGAGCTCTGGCTGACCCAAGGCCATTTCAGCAGCTGCAAGTGGAGGAGTGGGGAATCAAACCCGGTTCTCCCAGATAAGAGAGCTCTTGCTGACCCAAGGCCATTTCAGCAGCTGCAAGTGGAGGAGTGGGGAATCAAACCCGGTTCTCCCAGTTAAGAGAGCTCTGGCTGACCCAAGGCCATTTCAGCAGCTGCAAGTGGAGGAGTGGGGAATCAAACCCAGTTCTCCCAGTTAAGAGAGCTCTGGCTGACCCAAGGCCATTCCAGCAGGTGCAAGTGGAGGAGTGGGGAATCAAACCCGGTTCTCCCAGATAAGAGAGCTCTGGCTGACCCAAGGCCATTCCAGCAGGTGCAAGTGGAGGAGTGGGGAATCAAACCCGGTTCTCCCAGTTAAGAGAGCTCTGGCTGACCCAAGGCCATTTCAGCAGCTGCAAGTGGAGGAGTGGGGAATCAAACCCGGTTCTCCCAGTTAAGAGAGCTCTGGCTGACCCAAGGCCATTCCAGCAGCTGCAAGTGGAGGAGTGGGGAATCAAACCCGGTTCTCCCAGATAAGAGAGCTCTGGCTGACCCAAGGCCATTTCAGCAGCTGCAAGTGGAGGAGTGGGGAATCAAACCCGGTTCTCCCAGATTAGAGAGCTCTGGCTGACCCAAGGCCATTTCAGCAGCTGCAAGTGGAGGAGTGGGGAATCAAATCCGGTTCTCCCAGATTAGAGAGCTCTGGCTGACCCAAGGCCATTTCAGCAGCTGCAAGTGGAGGAGTGGGGAATCAAACCCGGTTCTCCCAGATTAGAGAGCTCTGGCTGACCCAAGGCCATTTCAGCAGCTGCAAGTGGAGGAGTGGGGAATCAAACCCGGTTCTCCCAGATTAGAGAGCTCTGGCTGACCCAAGGCCATTCCAGCAGCTGCAAGTGGAGGAGTGGGGAATCAAACCCGGTTCTCCCAGATAAGAGAGCTCTGGCTGACCCAAGGCCATTTCAGCAGCTGCAAGTGGAGGAGTGGGGAATCAAACCCGGTTCTCCCAGATAAGAGAGCTCTGGCTGACCCAGGGCCATTCCAGCAGGTGCAAGTGGAGGAGTGGGGAATCAAACCCGGTTCTCCCAGATAAGAGAGCTCTGGCTGACCCAGGGCCATTCCAGCAGCTGCAAGTGGAGGAGTGGGGAATCAAACCCGGTTCTCCCAGATAAGAGAGCTCTGGCTGACCCAGGGCCATTCCAGCAGCTGCAAGTGGAGGAGTGGGGAATCAAACCCGGTTCTCCCAGATAAGAGAGCTCTGGCTGACCCAAGGCCATTCCAGCAGCTGCAAGTGGAGGAGTGGGGAATCTAACCCGGTTCTCCCAGATAAGAGAGCTCTGGCTGACCCAGGGCCATTCCAGCAGGTGCAAGTGGAGGAGTGGGGAATCAAACCCGGTTCTCCCAGATAAGAGAGCTATGGCTGACCCAGGGCCATTCCAGCAGCTGCAAGTGGAGGAGTGGGGAATCAAACCCGGTTCTCCCAGATAAGAGAGCTATGGCTGACTCAAGGCCATTCCAGCAGGTGCAAGTGGAGGAGTGGGGAATCAAACCCGGTTCTCCCAGATAAGAGAGCTATGGCTGACTCAAGGCCATTCCAGCAGGTGCAAGTGGAGGAGTGGGGAATCAAACCCGGTTCTCCCAGATAAGAGAGCTCTGGCTGACCCAAGGCCATCCCAGCAGCTGCAAGTGCAGGAGTGGGGAATCAAACCCGGTTCTCCCAGATAAGAGAGCTCTGGCTGACCCAAGGCCATTCCAGCAGGTGCAAGTGGAGGCGGGGGGAATCAAACCCGGTTCTCCCAGATAAGAGAGCTCTGGCTGACCCAAGGCCATTCCAGCAGGTGCAAGTGGAGGAGTGGGGAATCAAACCCGGTTCTCCCAGATAAGAGAGCTCTGGCTGATCCAAGGCCATTTCAGCAGCTGCAAGTGGAGGAGTGGGGAATCAAACCCGGTTCTCCCAGTTAAGAGAGCTCTGGCTGACCCAAGGCCATTCCAGCAGGTGCAAGTGGAGGAGTGGGGAATCAAACCCGGTTCTCCCAGATAAGAGAGCTCTGGCTGACCCAAGGCCATTTCAGCAGCTGCAAGTGGAGGAGTGGGGAATCAAACCCGGTTCTCCCAGTTAAGAGAGCTCTGGCTGACCCAAGGCCATTCCAGCAGGTGCAAGTGGAGGAGTGGGGAATCAAACCCGGTTCTCCCAGTTAAGAGAGCTCTGGCTGACCCAAGGCCATTCCAGCAGCTGCAAGTGGAGGAGTGGGGAATCAAACCCGGTTCTCCCAGATAAGAGAGCTCTGGCTGACCCAAGGCCATTTCAGCAGCTGCAAGTGGAGGAGTGGGGAATCAAACCCGGTTCTCCCAGATAAGAGAGCTCTGGCTGACCCAAGGCCATTTCAGCAGCTGCAAGTGGAGGAGTGGGGAATCAAACCCGGTTCTCCCAGATAAGAGAGCTCTTGCTGACCCAAGGCCATTTCAGCAGCTGCAAGTGGAGGAGTGGGGAATCAAACCCGGTTCTCCCAGTTAAGAGAGCTCTGGCTGACCCAAGGCCATTTCAGCAGCTGCAAGTGGAGGAGTGGGGAATCAAACCCAGTTCTCCCAGTTAAGAGAGCTCTGGCTGACCCAAGGCCATTCCAGCAGGTGCAAGTGGAGGAGTGGGGAATCAAACCCGGTTCTCCCAGATAAGAGAGCTCTGGCTGACCCAAGGCCATTCCAGCAGGTGCAAGTGGAGGAGTGGGGAATCAAACCCGGTTCTCCCAGTTAAGAGAGCTCTGGCTGACCCAAGGCCATTTCAGCAGCTGCAAGTGGAGGAGTGGGGAATCAAACCCGGTTCTCCCAGTTAAGAGAGCTCTGGCTGACCCAAGGCCATTCCAGCAGCTGCAAGTGGAGGAGTGGGGAATCAAACCCGGTTCTCCCAGATAAGAGAGCTCTGGCTGACCCAAGGCCATTTCAGCAGCTGCAAGTGGAGGAGTGGGGAATCAAACCCGGTTCTCCCAGATTAGAGAGCTCTGGCTGACCCAAGGCCATTTCAGCAGCTGCAAGTGGAGGAGTGGGGAATCAAATCCGGTTCTCCCAGATTAGAGAGCTCTGGCTGACCCAAGGCCATTTCAGCAGCTGCAAGTGGAGGAGTGGGGAATCAAACCCGGTTCTCCCAGATTAGAGAGCTCTGGCTGACCCAAGGCCATTTCAGCAGCTGCAAGTGGAGGAGTGGGGAATCAAACCCGGTTCTCCCAGATTAGAGAGCTCTGGCTGACCCAAGGCCATTCCAGCAGCTGCAAGTGGAGGAGTGGGGAATCAAACCCGGTTCTCCCAGATAAGAGAGCTCTGGCTGACCCAAGGCCATTTCAGCAGCTGCAAGTGGAGGAGTGGGGAATCAAACCCGGTTCTCCCAGATAAGAGAGCTCTGGCTGACCCAGGGCCATTCCAGCAGGTGCAAGTGGAGGAGTGGGGAATCAAACCCGGTTCTCCCAGATAAGAGAGCTCTGGCTGACCCAGGGCCATTCCAGCAGCTGCAAGTGGAGGAGTGGGGAATCAAACCCGGTTCTCCCAGATAAGAGAGCTCTGGCTGACCCAGGGCCATTCCAGCAGCTGCAAGTGGAGGAGTGGGGAATCAAACCCGGTTCTCCCAGATAAGAGAGCTCTGGCTGACCCAAGGCCATTCCAGAAGCTGCAAGTGGAGGAGTGGGGAATCTAACCCGGTTCTCCCAGATAAGAGAGCTCTGGCTGACCCAGGGCCATTCCAGCAGGTGCAAGTGGAGGAGTGGGGAATCAAACCCGGTTCTCCCAGATAAGAGAGCTATGGCTGACCCAGGGCCATTCCAGCAGCTGCAAGTGGAGGAGTGGGGAATCAAACCCGGTTCTCCCAGATAAGAGAGCTATGGCTGACTCAAGGCCATTCCAGCAGGTGCAAGTGGAGGAGTGGGGAATCAAACCCGGTTCTCCCAGATAAGAGAGCTATGGCTGACTCAAGGCCATTCCAGCAGGTGCAAGTGGAGGAGTGGGGAATCAAACCCGGTTCTCCCAGATAAGAGAGCTCTGGCTGACCCAAGGCCATCCCAGCAGCTGCAAGTGCAGGAGTGGGGAATCAAACCCGGTTCTCCCAGATAAGAGAGCTCTGGCTGACCCAAGGCCATTTCAGCAGCTGCAAGTGGAGGAGTGGGGAATCAAACCCGGTTCTCCCAGATTAGAGAGCTCTGGCTGACCCAAGGCCATTTCAGCAGCTGCAAGTGGAGGAGTGGGGAATCAAATCCGGTTCTCCCAGATTAGAGAGCTCTGGCTGACCCAAGGCCATTTCAGCAGCTGCAAGTGGAGGAGTGGGGAATCAAACCCGGTTCTCCCAGATTAGAGAGCTCTGGCTGACCCAAGGCCATTTCAGCAGCTGCAAGTGGAGGAGTGGGGAATCAAACCCGGTTCTCCCAGATTAGAGAGCTCTGGCTGACCCAAGGCCATTCCAGCAGCTGCAAGTGGAGGAGTGGGGAATCAAACCCGGTTCTCCCAGATAAGAGAGCTCTGGCTGACCCAAGGCCATTTCAGCAGCTGCAAGTGGAGGAGTGGGGAATCAAACCCGGTTCTCCCAGATAAGAGAGCTCTGGCTGACCCAGGGCCATTCCAGCAGGTGCAAGTGGAGGAGTGGGGAATCAAACCCGGTTCTCCCAGATAAGAGAGCTCTGGCTGACCCAGGGCCATTCCAGCAGCTGCAAGTGGAGGAGTGGGGAATCAAACCCGGTTCTCCCAGATAAGAGAGCTCTGGCTGACCCAGGGCCATTCCAGCAGCTGCAAGTGGAGGAGTGGGGAATCAAACCCGGTTCTCCCAGATAAGAGAGCTCTGGCTGACCCAAGGCCATTCCAGCAGCTGCAAGTGGAGGAGTGGGGAATCTAACCCGGTTCTCCCAGATAAGAGAGCTCTGGCTGACCCAGGGCCATTCCAGCAGGTGCAAGTGGAGGAGTGGGGAATCAAACCCGGTTCTCCCAGATAAGAGAGCTATGGCTGACCCAGGGCCATTCCAGCAGCTGCAAGTGGAGGAGTGGGGAATCAAACCCGGTTCTCCCAGATAAGAGAGCTCTGGCTGACCCAAGGCCATTCCAGCAGGTGCAAGCGGAGGAGTGGGGAATCAAACCCGGTTCTCCCAGATAAGAGAGCTATGGCTGACCCAAGGCCATTCCAGCAGGTGCAAGCGGAGGAGTGGGGAATCAAACCCGGTTCTCCCAGATAAGAGAGCTCTGGCTGACCCAAGGCCATTTCAGCAGCTGCAAGTGGAGGAGTGGGGGAATCCAACCCGGTTCTCCCAGATAAGAGAGCTCTGGCTGACCCAAGGCCATTTCAGCAGCTGCAAGTGGAGGAGTGGGGAATCAAACCCGGTTCTCCCAGATAAGAGAGCTCTGGCTGACCCGAGGCCATTCCAGCAGGTGCAAGTGGAGGAGTGGGGAATCAAACCCGGTTCTCCCAGATAAGAGTCCGCACACTTAACCACTACACCAAACTGATTAACCCCACCTCGTTCCAGTGGCATCAGAAACTTTCTCTGAACTGTTTCCAAAAGCAGTGGGTCATGCATCAGAGGGCTTTCTATTAAAGACAAATCAAGCGACGCTCCATTGATGTAGTCGTAATATTTACAAGTCTGACTTCAGCAGAAATCCTCTGAAAGTTCATATGCAAAGGGCTGAAACCCCCCATAAGGTTGTAGCATCTCCTGCAAACTTTTTTGCCATCAGATGGATTGGACTTAGGTATATTCTTAGATATATTTTACATTTGGATTGCCTTAGGTATATTTTACATTTTAATTCTGGAATCTTCACTGTAACTCATAAATTGTTTTGGAATTATACTGTGTTGTACGTCACCCTGAGCCCTGTTTTTCAGGGGAGAGAGGTCTAAAAGTCTAATTTAATACATGAATAAATAAATTACCTAACTGTTAGAATGAAGAATAGGCTTTAGATTTAAAAGCTGGCAGGAAAGAAAGATCAATAGCAGCTAAGACTCCCTTCCCTTCCCCTCCAATGCTCACTGTATATAACCTGATTTATCCTTTTTTCTGAAAAGGGAGAAGAGAAACAGTTACTCAAGCCTTCAGCATGAATAAATATCCCAATCCAGGGGCCAACACAGAACAAGCCCAGCTCCTTAGCAACCAAGACTCGTGGATCGCTTTTCACATGCCACTTTATCGAAATATCTGACACATACTCCTGGGATGTGTTTTGTTCAACATCTTTATAATTGATTTGGGTGACGGACTAGAAGGAATGCTTACTGAATTTGCAGACGATACTAAATCGGGAGGGTCTGCAAATACAGTAGAAGGCAAAGTCAGGATACAGGATGATCCCGACAGGCTGGAAAACGGGGCTAAAACAAAATAAGATGCATTTTAACAGGGAGAAATGTAAAGTTCTGCATTTAGGTAGGAAAAATCAAACACATGATTATAGGATGGGGGAGACTTGGCAACAGTATGTGTGAAAAGGATCTAGGGATTTTAGTGAGCCATATACTGAACATAAGTCAACAGTATGATGCATTGGCTAAAAAGGCAAACGTGATTTGGGGGCTGTTGGGGGCAACAGAAGTAAAGCATCCAGATCACACGAAGTGATGGTTCCACTTTACTCTGCTCTGGTTAGACCCGACCTAAAGAATTGTGTTCAGTTTTGGGCACCACATTTTAAGAACGTTATAAATGAGCTGGAACTGGTCTAGAGGAGGGCGATGAAGATGGTGAGGGGTCTGGAGACCAAGTCCTATGAGGAAAGGCTGACGGAGCTGGGCGTGTTTAGCCTGGAGAGGGGGCGGCTGAGAGGTCCCTGCACCCCACCTTCCTTAGCCATGAGACCTTGTTCTTGTGTTAGGAAGAACTTCCTGACTGTCAGAGCAGTTCCTCAGTGGAACAGGCTTCCTTGGGAGGTGGTGAGCTCTCATTCCTTGGAGGTTTTGAAACAGAGGCTAGATGCTCATCTGACAGCAATGAGTATCCTGTGAATTTAGGGGGAGGCGTTTGTGAGTTTCCTGCCTCGTGCAGGGGGTTGGACTAGATGTCCCTGGAGGTCCCTTCCAACTCTAGGATTCCTGACACTTAGAGCGGTTCTTCAGTGGAACAGGCTTCCTCCTCTGGAGGTTGTGGGCTCTGCTTCCTTGGAGGTTTTTCAGCAGAGACTAGATGGCCATCTGACAGCAATGAAGATCCTGTGAATTTAGGGGGAAGTGTTTGTGAGTTTCCTGCCTCGTGCAGGGGGTTGGACTAGATGACCCTTGCGGTCTCTTCTAATTCTATGATTCTATGACTGTTAAGAGCGGTTCCTCAGTGGTACAGGCTTCCTCCTCGGGAGGTGGTGGGCTCTCCTTCCTTAGAGGTTTTTCAACAGAGGCTAGATGGTCATCTGACAGCAATGAGGATCCTTTGAATTTAGAAGGAGGGGTTTGTGAGTTTCCTGCATTGTGCAGGGGGTTGGACTAGATGACCCTGGAGGTCCCTTCCAACTCTAGGATTCTATGATTCTAAGAGGATGCTAGGGAAACATTCCACCGCCGAAGAAGAAACCCAGCTTGGATTAATGCTCTCAGAATCAATAAAGGATATGCAAAAAAAATTTTTTTTAAAAAGCCTGCATGAATAATCATTTTGAAGCACAACGTAATCCATTATGCTCGAGGACAGAGAATAAAGGAACATCCAGGGAGCAGATCCCTGGTGACGGTTGAGCAGGTGGCTGTCATTCATCAGAGAGTTTTGCAGATTGTGGGGTCGCTTCTGGGGAGTCGAATAAATCTCTTGGTTTTGAGGGGGACAAGAGGGAAGGATTCCCACCTCTCCGGCCAGTCCCTCTTTGCCCTGCACCCACAAAGTCCCCGAAGAGGCAGCGAAACAAAATACGCCTCCCCCACTCCACTTGACACACACACACAGCGTTAAAAAAACGTCGCTGGTAGTCCATTCAAATGGTACGATCAATCTTGCGGGCGTGCGAAACAACCGCTCGCCTCTCCCCCCCCCCCGCGCCACCCCTCCGTATTTCGGGAGGGGCGCCATTTGTCTTCTCGGAACCAGGTACATAATTTCTAGTTAGCAGAGCTTTGGCTAAGAAGTCCCTTTTTCATTATGATGATTGAACAGCTTCGAGCGAGAGGGATGCGGCGGGGAAGGCGGCGGAGTCGGCGTGGCGGAAAGCCGAGCTGCTTTTCAGAGCTCGGGAGAGAACCGGGGCTTGGGACGTGCACGCTAACGTTGGATGGAAACGGGGCCGGATTAACGATTAGGCCAAATAGGCACTGGCCTATGGGCCCCCACGCCTTTAGGGGCTCCGGGCCGGCTTCTCCCTCCCCTCCCGGTTCCCCCCCTGCTTGCAGCCCTCCCAGCCTGCCCGCGCAGCCAGCCACTGAGCCGCTCTTTGACCAACTTCCCTGGTGCGGCTGATGCCAAGTCTGCCTCTCTTTGCTTCTCCCCTGCAGCTTCACCAAAGGGGCTTTTGAGAAGGGGCCCGCAGGCTGCAGCAAGCGGCCGTAGGTAGCGGAGCGGCCGCTCCAACTTTGAGATAATTTGCGAGGGGCCTCCCGAGATTTTGACTGCCTAGGGGTCCCCACAGGGGTTTAATCCAGCCCTGGATGGAAACCCTCAGGTCTGTTTGGCTTGATTTAAAGGCGAAAGTCCTACTCCGAGAGGGGGGCTTGTTTGAACTGGGCAGGTACCCCTCCTAACGCTGACCTCGGGGGGGAAGGGCGGGTTATATGAACATATGAAGCTGCCTTCTACTGAATCAGACTCTTGGTCCATCAAAGTCAGTATTGTCTACTCAGGCTGGCAGCGGCTCTCCAGGGTCTCAAGCTGAGATTGTTCACACCTATTTGCCTGGACCCTTTTTTGGAGATGCCGGGGATTGAACCTGGGACCTTCTGCTTCCCAAGCAGATGCTCTACCACTGAGCCACCGTCCCTCCCCTGACCAGCAGTGGCTCTCCAGGGTCTCAAGCTGAGATTTTTCACACCTATTTGCCTGGACCCTTTTTTGGAGATGCCAGGGATTGAACATGGGACCTTCTGCTTCCCAAGCAGATGCTCTACCACTGAGCCACCGTCCCTCCCCTGACCAGCAGTGGCTCTCCAGGGTCTCAAGCTGAGGTTTTCCACATCTATTTGCCTGGACCCTTTTTTGGAGATGCCGGGGATTGAACCTGGGACCTTCTGCTTCCCAAGCAGATGCTCTACCACTGAGCCACCGTTCCTCCCCTGACCAGCAGTGGCTCTCCAGGGTCTCAAGCTGAGGTTTTCCACACCTATTTGCCTCGACGCTTTTTTGGAGATGCCGGGGATTGAACCTGGGACCTTCTGCTTCCCAAGCAGATGCTCTACCACTGAGCCACCGTCCCTTCCCTGACCAGCAGTGGCTCTCCAGGGTCTCAAGCTGAGGTTTTCCACATCTATTTGCCTGGACCCTTTTTTGGAGATGCCGGGGATTGAACCTGGGACCTTCTGCTTCCCAAGCAGATGCTCTACCACTGAGCCACCGTCCCTCCCCTGACCAGCAGTGGCTCTCCAGGGTCTCAAGCTGAGATTTTTCACACCTATTTGCCTGGACCCTTTTTTGGAGATGCCGGGGATTGAACCTGGGACCTTCTGCTTCCCAAGCAGATGCTCTACCACTGAGCCACCGTCCCTTCCCTGACCAGCAGTGGCTCTCCAGGGTCTCAAGCTGAGGTTTTCCACATCTATTTGCCTGGACCCTTTTTTGGAGATGCCGGGGATTGAACCTGGGACCTTCTGCTTCCCAAGCAGATGCTCTACCACTGAGCCACCGTCCCTCCCCTGACCAGCAGTGGCTCTCCAGGGTCTCAAGCTGAGATTTTTCACACCTATTTGCCTGGACCCTTTTTTGGAGATGCCAGGGATTGAACATGGGACCTTCTGCTTCCCAAGCAGATGCTCTACCACTGAGCCACCGTCCCTCCCCTGACCAGCAGCGGCTCTCCAGGGTCTCAAGCTGAGGCTTTTCACACCTATTTGTCTGGACTCTTTTTTGGAGATGCCAGGGATTGAACCTGGGACCTTCTGCTTCCCAAGCAGATGCTCTACCACTGAGCCACCGTCCCTCCCCTGACCAGCAGCGGCTCTCCAGGGTCTCAAGCTGAGGCTTTTCACATCTATTTGCCTGGACCCTTTTTTGGAGACGCCAGGGATTGAACCTGGGACCTTCTGCTTCCCAAGCAGATGCTCTACCACTGAGCCACCATCCCTTCCCTGACCAGCAGCGGCTCTCCAGGGTCTCAAGCTGAGGTTTTTCACACCTATTTGCCTGGACCCTTTTTTGGAGATGCCGGGGATTGAACCTGGGACCTTCTGCTTCCCAAGCAGATGCTCTACCACTGAGCCACTGTCCCTCCCTGTTAGCCCAATCTCCTCAGATCTTAGAAGCTAAGCAGGGTCAGTCCCGGCCAGTACTGGAATGGGAGTTCATCAAGAGAGTCCAGGGTCGCTACGCAGAGGCAGGCAGAGGCAAACCCCCTCTGTTCGTCTGCCCTGATCCTGGACGGCCCCGCATCATTTCTTGTAAACAATGTTTGTTAACGCTGTAATGGCTCAAATGTAACTAACTGGGGGCTTCTTTTGAGCAGGAAACCACAGGAACGCAGTTCCGGCTGACTCGGCATCAGGGGGTGTGGCCTAATAGGCAAATGAGTTCCTGCTGGGCTTTTTCTAAAAAAAAAATCCTGTGCAAAACAATAATAATAAATAATAATAATAATAAAATTTTATTTATATCCCGCCCTCCCCGCCGGAGCAGGCTCAGGGCGGCTAACAACATCCATAGGTATCCAATACAATAAATATACAGACTTTAAAATTAACATTATTTAAAAGCAATTCAGTTCAATTCATGTAAAAACAATTCAGTAAGCAAAGTCATGTTGGCGGGTCCCTTTATTTAACAATCATAACTCAGCAGTCCGTAAAAACCAGCTTAAAAAGGGTGGTCTTGCAGGCCCTGCGGAACTGGTCAAGGCTCCTAGGGCCCGCACCTCCTCCGGGAGCTGGTTCCATAGGCATGGGGCCACAATGGAAAAGGCCCGTGCACAAGTGGTCTGAAGTTTAGCCTCTTTTGGCCCAGGGATGGTCGGCTTGTTTTTCCCTGCTGACCTCAGTGCTCTCTGGGGCTCATATGGGGAAAGACGGTCCCTCAGGTAGGCCGGTCCTCGGCCATATAGGGCTTTAAAGGTAATGACCAGCACTTTCTAGCAAACCCGGTACATAACCGGCAGCCAGTGCAGTCCGCGTAGCCCCGGCTGTATATGCTCCCACCTCGGGAGTCCTAGCAACAGCCTAGCCGCCGCGTTCTGCACTAGCTGCAGCCTCCGGGTTCGGCACAAAGGCAGCCCCATGTAGAGGGCATTACAGTAGTCCAATCTTGAGGTGACCGTCGCATGGATCACTGTTGCTAGGTGATAGCGACAATAGCGACACCAGGGGGGGGGCACGTGTGCTTAATATGCAAATGGGTTCGTTCTGGGCTTTCCTTACAAAACGAGCCCTGAAATAACTCAAATTCCAGCACCAGGCCAGCCTGATCTTGCCACATCTCAGAGGCAAAGCACGGTTAGTCGTGGAATGGGGGACCTCCAAGGATCCTAGAGTTGCCACGCAGAGGCAGGAAGAGGCCAACCACCTCTGTTCCTCTCTTGCCTTGACAACCCTCCGGGGTTGCCATAGGGCAGCTGCAGCTTGAGGACACTCCCCACCCCCACCCCTCCAAGAAGCCGCTTAAGAAAGCCAGGGATGCTGGCGATGCAATCCCAAAGCAGTCAAAAGGGGCAGAACTGCTTGCCCAGCTGCAGCTTTTCACCTTTGGGCAATAAACAGATCTCTCTGACACACATTCAGCGGTGCTCCCCTTGCATTCGAGTCATGCGTTAAAACTCTTGGACTAGACAAAGCAGCGGGCTCAGGGCCGAGGGATTCCTTCAAGCGGAAAGCAACCCGAAGCGTTCTAACGCAACCCCCCCAAGAGAAGAGCAGGTTCAAGTCCTAGCCTGCCCTTTGGTATTCCCACATCCAAAGCCGGCAAACCAAACAACCCTCCCCCAAGTGCCAAGGACTTGGCAGAGCAAGATTTAGAGTCGTTCCACCCCCCCCCCACCCGCCTCAATGTAACGATTTTTTGCACGCATCAAAAAGAGCCCTCCGTTAGGGCCGGACGGGGGTCGTTTTGTAGAAAAATAGGTGGTGGAACTCATTAGCATAACTCAATAGCATATGCCACCCCCCCCCCCGAAAGCCAAAAGCAACCTGACGCAAGAAAGGAGAGCCCTGGGCGAGCGAGGCCTGCTTGAGCTGGCTAGAGATCCAGCCAGCTGGAGCAGGCCTCGCTCACCTGTGGCTCTCCTCTGCGGCCCCCTCCCCACAGTCAAAAGGCCAGCAAGCCACCTGCAGCCCAAAATCACATAAGAAGTGGAGAAAGGGTGGCGTGGGCTTCTCCAGGGGTTGATGGGGGCTGCTGGGGGCGTGGCAAAGCTCCTGGTGGCTGGCCGGCTGCCAGCTCTCCTAATCCAGGGATTGTTATGCAGCTGCACCTTCTATTCAATGGACAAGGTAGGTGGGGAGGAGGAGGGAGGGCGTCAGAAAGATTCAGGAGCTGAGCTCCTGCTGAATTCAAGGCCTGGAGCCGCCAATGTCCAGGTAGTGGCTGGAGGTTTTCTAGAATTACAACTACGGACAGCGATTCCCTATCACGAAAAGCAGCTTTTGGAGGGTGGGCTGTACTGGCGCGATACCCAGCCGACGACCCTCCCCGCTCCCAATTCCACACCCCAAACTCCAGGAACTTCACAACATTGAGGTGGCAGCTCTACCCTCTGGATAGGTCTTTTCACTGTTCGCAAATGAAAGTCACAATCAACGGAGTTCCCTGTCCCGCTGCAAGTCTCACAATTTATCTTGCTAGAGAACTTGAGTCATGTACTGGCAAACAGCCCAGCCCATGAACAAGAAAGATCTCCCCCCCCCCCCCCCCGCCGGGTCCAAAATTTTACCTCTGCCTTCCAGCACTCCAAAGGGATCTGTTGAGGCTGGGTGAGGGGGCGTCAACGTGGCAGATGAGGTTCAATGTAGCCAAGTGCAAAGTAATGTACATTGGGGCCAGGAATCCCAGCTACAAATACAAATTGATGGGGTGTGAACTGGCAGAGACTGACCAACAGAGAGATCTTGGGGTCGTGGTAGAAAACTCACTGAAAATGTCAAGGCAGTGTGCGATTGCAATAAAAATGGCCAACGCCACGATGGGAATTATTAGGAAGGGAATTGAAAACAAGTCAGCCGGTATCATAATGCCCCTGTATAAATCGACGGTGCGGTCTCATTTGGAATACTGTGTACAATTCCGGTCACCGCTCCTCAAAAATAGCATTGGAAAAAGTCCAGAAAAGGGCAACTAGAATGATTAAAGGTTTGGAGCACTTTCCCTATGAAGAAAGGTTAAAACACTTGGAACTCTTTAGCTTGGAGAAACGTCGACTGCGGGGTGACATGATAGAGGTTTACAAGATTATGCATGGGATGGAGAAGGTAGAGAAAGAACTACTTTTCTCCCTTTCTCATAATACAAGAACTTGTGGATGATCAATGAAATTGCTGAGCAGTCGGGTTAGAACTGATAAAAGGAAGTCCTTCTTCACTCAAAGGGTGATGGACACGTGGAATTCACTGCCACAGAAGGTGGTGGCGGCTGCAAGCATAGACAGCTTCAAGAGGGGATTGGATAAGCATATGGAGCAGAGGTCCATCTGTAGCTATTAGCCACAGCGTATTGTTGGAACTCTGTCTGGGGCAAGTGATGCTCTGTATTCTGGGTGCTTGTGGGGGCACAGTGGGAGGGCTTCTAGTGTCCTGGCCCCACTGTTGGACCTCCTGATGGCACTTGGGTTTCTTTGGCCACTGTGTGACACAGAGTGTTGAAATGGAGGGGCCATTGGCCTGATCCAACATGACTTCTCTTATGTTCTTACCTTTTCAGTAGATTCAGGCGGGTGGCTGTGTTGGTCTGAAGCAGTAGAACAAAGTTTGAGTGCTTAAGAACATAAGAGAAGCCCTGTTGGATCAGGCCAATGGCCCCTCCAGTCCAGCACTCTGTGTCACAGAAGAACATAAGAGAAGCCCTGTTGGATCAGGCCAATGGCCCCTCCAGTCCAGCACTCTGTGTCACAGAAGAACATAAGAGAAGCCATGTTGGATCAGGACAATGGTCCATCCAGTCCATCACTCTGTGTCACACATAAGAAAGAGAAGCCATGTTGGATCAGGCCAATGGTCCATCCAGTTCATCACTCTGTGTCACACATAAGAACATAAGAGAAGCCATGTTGGATCAGGCCAATGGCCCATCCAGTCCAACACTCTGTGTCACAGAAGAACATAAGAGAAGCCCTGTTGGATCAGGCCAATGGCCCATCCAGTCCAACACTCTGTGTCACAGAAGAACATAAGAGAAGCCATGTTGGATCAGGCCAATGGTCCATCCAGTCCATCACTCTGTGTCACACATAAGAAAGAGAAGCCATGTTGGATCAGGCCAATGGTCCATCCAGTTCATCACTCTGTGTCACACATAAGAACATAAGAGAAGCCATGTTGGATCAGGCCAATGGCCCATCCAGTCCAACACTCTGTGTCACATAAGAACATAAGAGAAGCCATGTTGGATCAGGCCAATGGCCCATCCCGTCCAACACTCTGTGTCACATAAGAACATAAGAGAAGCCCTGTTGGATCAGGCCAATGGCCCATCCAGTCCAACACTCTGTGTCACATAAGAACATAAGAGAAGCCATGTTGGATCAGGCCAATGGCCCATCCAGTCCAACACTCTGTGTCATACAGTGGCCAATAGATGTTTGTGTGTATACACACACACACACACACACACACACACACACATATATATATATATATATATATATATATATATATATATATATATATATATATATATATATATATGCAGTGGCACCTTGAACGCCCACACAGTTTTATTCCGGGTATGAGCTTTCATTTGCACGCACACTTTCTCAGATACACTGAAATGGAAGTTAACGATCCACAGATATAGGCAGAGCGTGTTAACTTCCATTTCAATATATCGGAGGAAGTGTGCGTGCACACAGAAACTCATACGCTATATCAGGGGTCCCCAACCTCTGGTCCATGGACTGGTACTGGTCCGCAGCCTGTTAGCAATAGAGCTGTGAGTTATGTAATTAAGTCATTATATATTAAAATGTAGTAATAATAATAATACATTGGATTTATATCCTGCTCTCCACTCTGAATCTCAGAGTGGCTCACGATCTCTTTTATCTTCCTCCCCCACAACAGACACCCTGTGAGGTGGCTGCGGCTGAGAGAGCTCTCACAGAAGCTGCCCTTTCAAGGACAACTCTGCGAGAGCTATGGCTGACTCAAGGCCATTCCAGCAGGTGAAAGGGGAGGAGTGGGGAATCAAACCCAGTTCTGCCAGATAAGAGTCCGCACATTTAACCACTACACCAAACTGGCTCTCAGAGCCACATAGACAGGAGGCAAAAGAAGAAGGGGACGGCAAAAGATGAGATGGCTAGACAGTGTTACTGATGTCGCTAACATGAATTTGAGCAGACTTCGGGGGATGGTGGAAGACAGGAGGGCCTGGTGTGACTTTGTCCATGGGGTTGCAAAACTCAAATACTATGGTCACCCAATGAGAAGGGAGCACTCCCTGGAGAAGACTCTTGAGAGTCCCTTGGACTGCAAGAAGATCCAATCAGTCAGTCCTAAGGGAAATCAGCCCAGACTGTTCCCTGGAAGCTCAGATGCTGAAGCTGAAGCTCAAAGACTTTGGCCACCCAATGGGAAGAGAGCACTCCCTGGAGAAGACCCTGATGCTGGGAAAGAAAAAGGCAAAAGAAGAAGGGGGCGGCAAAAGAGGAGATGGCTGGACAGCGTTACTGATGTAACAAACACGAATTTACATAAGAACATAAGAACATAAGAGAAGCCATGTTGGATCAGGCCAACGGCCCATCAAGTCCAACACTCTGTGTCACACAGTGGCAAAAAATGTTATATACACACATACACTGTGGCTAATAGCCACTGATGGACCTGTGCTCCATACACTGTGGCTAATAGCCACTGATGGACCTGTGCTCCATATTTTTATCTAAACCCCTCTTGAAGGTGGCTATACTTGTGGCCGCCACCACCTCCTGTGGCAGTGAATTCCACATGTTAATCACCCTTTGGGTGAAGAAGTACTTCCTTTTATCCGTCTTAACCTGTCTGCTCAGCAATTTCATCGAATGCCCACGAGTTCTTGTATTGTGAGAAAGGGAGAAAAGTACTTCTTTCTCTACTTTCTCCATTCCATGCATTATCTTGTAAACCTCTATCATGTCACCCCGCAGTCGACGTTTCTCCAAGCTAAAGAGTCCCAAGCGTTTCAACCTTTCTTCATAGGGAAAGTGCTCCAGCCCTTTAATCATTCTAGTTGCCCTTCTCTGCACCTTCTCTAAAGCTATAATATCCTTTTTGAGGTGCGGCGACCAGAACTGCACACAGTACTCCAAATGAGACCGCACCATCGATTTATACAGGGGCATTATGATACAGGCTTCGGAGCAGGCTTCGGAGGATGGTGGAAGACAGAAGGGCCTGGCATGACTTTGTCCAGGGGGTCGCAAAGAGTCAGACTCGACTGTGTGACTGAACAACAACAAAAAGTGGAAGGGGAGTCCCGCCCTCGCCCTGACTCCAGCCTGCCCGCCGGATGCCTGGCTTGACACAGGGAAGGCGGCATTGTCTGCGGCTCTGTGGCGGCGACATGGCCTGCAGAGGGTAATCCAGCAGGCGAGGTGATGGAATCCTAAAAAAATTCGGTGGGCTGTTTGTGTGCGTGTGTGTGTGTAGGCGGCGTGCACAAATCTCCTGCGACGCTGGCGGTTGCCTTGGCGGCCCTCTCGATCCCACTTGTCAGCTCGTTCACAAACACAATGCTTCCGTTTTGCGACTCACTGACCATAAAACCCGGCAGATGAGCTCCCTGTTATCTGACAGAAACGCAGCCGAACATGAAGCGTGCAGGAGTTATCGGTTATGACGGGGGACAGGGCCTCGGTGCGTAGAAGCCGGCAGCAGGTGCGGGATGACTGCTTGCGGGCCTCTGGGGCGACGGATCTTCCGGCCCCGGCTGCAGGAGAGGCTGCTTCTGAAGCCGTCGCTCTCCACTCCTCTGTGAACCTGCCACCCCTCGGGGAGCCATTTTGGTGTAGTGGTGAAGTGCGTGGACTCATATCTGGGAGAACCGGGTTCGATTCCCCACTCCTCCACTCGCACCTGCTGGAATGGCCTCGGGGCAGCCATAGCTTTGGCAGAGGTTGTCCTTGAAAGGGCAGCTGCTGTGGGAGCCCTCTCAGCCCCACCCACCTCACAAGGTGTCTGTTGTGGGGGGAGAGTTCTGACGGATTCAATTGTGCAGCGGGGGTGTGTGTGTCAGGGGAGGGGGTGTGGCTCAATGGAAAAGGCCCTGCTTGGCATGCAAGAGGCCCCCAGTTCAACTCCCAGCATCTCTAAATCGAAAGAAGAAGAAGATATTGGATTTATATCCCGCCCTCCACTCTGAAGGGTCTCAGAGCGGCTCACAATCTCCTTTACCTTCCCCCCCACACACACAACAGATACCTTGTGAGGTAGATGAAGATATTGGATTTATATCCCGCCCTCCACTCCGTAGAGTCTCAGAGCTGCTCAGAATCTCCTTTCCCTTCCTACCCCTACACACAACAGACACCCTGTGAGGTAGATGAAGATATGGGATTTATATCCCGCCCTCCACTCCGAAGAGTCTCAGAGCAGCTCACAATCTTCTTTACCTTCCACCTCCACAACAGACACTCTGTGAGGAGAGTCGGGCTGGAGAGGGCTCTCCCAGAAGCTGCCCTTTCAAGGACAACCTCTGTCAGGGCTATGGCTGACCCAAGGCCATTCCAGCAGGTGCAAGTGGAGGATTGGGGAATCAAACCCGGTTCTCCCAGATAAGAGAGCTACGGCTGACCCAAGGCCATTCCAGCAGCTGCAAATGGAGGAGTGGGGAATCAAACCCGGTTCTCCCAGGCAAGAGTCCGCCCACTTTGCCACTACAAAAAGCCCACGGGAACTTATTTGCGTGTTAAGCCACACCCCTGACAATAAGCCAGCTCAAAAAAAGCCCTGATGATGACGATGACGGCTGTCGTAGCGTGTGCAGGAGTGCCTGGAAGTCATGGTGGCTTCTGGTGACCTCTTGTGGGGCTTGCACCTTTTTCAGAGAGGTGGCTTGACATTGCCTGCCTCTGCATCCCAGCCCTGATACTCCTTGGCGGTCTCCCATCCAGGGTCATCCCTGCTCAGCTTCCGAGATCTGAGGAGAGCCAGCTGGCCTGGCCTATTCGGGTGAGGGCCAACCAGAGAGCTCATTGTGGTGCTTTACAAGGCTTTCCAGAAAGTGCTCTAGAGCCCTTCAGCGGGTTGGATGTGGTAGAGAAGGGGTGGCCAAACTGTGGCTCTTGAACCCCCAGTGACCTGCTGGGTCTGCTTGGAGAATGCATTTAAAGTTAAAGTTGCTTTCTCTGCACCTCCCCCCCCCATTTATTTGCCTGCCTGCCTGTCTTCTTGCCTTGTGGCTCTCAGATATCGGAAATTCATATCTTGCCGATCTAAAACGTTTATTCTATGTGGCTCTAACATTACGCAAGTTTGGCTAGCCCCGTGCTAGAGACTGTAGGACTCTGGGCAAAGCAATGCTCTGTCTGGGGCAGGGATGTTCTCTATTCTCGGTGCTTGGGAGGCAGCAGTTGGAGGGCTTTTGGAGTTCTGGCCCTCCTGGTGGACCACCTGATGGCACCTGGGGGTTTGGGGCATTGTGTGAAACAGAGTGTTGGACTGGATGGGCCAATGGCCTGATCCAACATGGCTTCTCATATATTCTTATGACTTCCTTTTGTCCACTCTGAGTGTTGGACAAGATGGGTCATGGGCCTGATCCAACATGGCTTCTCTTATGTTCTTATGTGACAGTGTTGGACTGGAGGGGCCATTGGCTTGATCCAACATGGCTTCTCTTATGTTCTTATGTGACACAGAGTGTTGGACTGGAGGGGCCATTGGCCTGATCCAACATGGCTTCCCTTATGTTCTTCTGTGAGACAGAGTATTGGACTGGAGGGGCCATTGGCCTGATCCAACATGGCTTCTCTTATGGTCTTATGTGACACAGAGTGTTGGACTGGAGGGGCCATTGGCCTGATCCAACAGGGCTTCTCTTATGTTCTTATGTGACACAGAGTGTTGGACTGGATGGGCCACTGGCCTGATCCAACAGGGCTTCCCTTATGTTCTTATGTGACACAGAGTGTTGGACTGGAGGGGCCATTGGCCTGATCCAACATAGCTTCTCTTATGGTCTTATGTGACACAGAGTGTTGGACTGGAGGGGCCATTGGCCTGATCCAACATAGCTTCTCTTATGGTCTTATGTGACACAGAGTGTTGGACTGGAGGGGCCATTGGCCTGATCCAACATAGCTTCTCTTATGTTCTTCTGTGATACAGAGTGTTGGACTGGAGGGGCCATTGGCCTGATCCAACATAGCTTCTCTTATGTTCTTATGTGACACAGAGTGTTGGACTGGAGGGGCCATTGGCCTGATCCAACATAGCTTCTCTTATGGTCTTATGTGACACAGAGTGTTGGACTGGATGGGCCACTGGCCTGATCCAACAGGGCTTCTCTTATGTGACACAGAGTGTTGGACTGGAGGGGCCACTGGCCTGATCCAACAGGGTTTCTCTTATGTTCTTATGTGACACAGAGTGTTGGACTGGAGGGGCCACTGGCCTGATCCAACAGGGCTTCTCTTATGTGACACAGAGTGTTGGACTGGAGGGGCCACTGGCCTGATCCAACAGGGTTTCTCTTATGTTCTTATGTGACACAGAGTGTTGGACTGGAGGGGCCATTGGCCTGATCCAACAGGGTTTCTCTTATGTTCTTATGTGACACAGAGTGTTGGACTGGAGGGGCCATTGGCCTGATCCAACAGGGTTTCTCTTATGTTCTTATGTGACACAGAGTGTTGGACTGGAGGGGCCACTGGCCTGATCCAACATGGCTTCTCTTATGTTCTTATGTGACACAGAGTGTTGGACTGGAGGGGCCATTGGCCTGATCCAACAGGGTTTCTCTTATGTTCTTATGTGACACAGTGTTGGACTGGATGGGCCACTGGCCTGATCCAACATGGCTTCTCTTATGTTCTTAACCTTGTTTTCTCAGCTGGTGGCTCAGGAAGGGTCGTGGCTTCGCAACGTTCTGGTCCTTGTGCCCAATGCTGACAGCTGACCATCTCAGGGCCAGCAATAGGAGAAGGAAGAGCACAGCTCGGCAAAGAAGCGATGTTCCAATTCATCTTTTTCAGTACCAGCAACCGTAATGCTAAATAATTGGTGCGGCCGAACGGTAAAGTGCGAGCTGTCAGACGCAACCATTGGAACGAGAAGGATTTCCAACCGTCTCATGTGGGGCTTTAATGGCCTCTCGCTGCGCGCACGCGTCGGTAAGGACTCTTAGCATTATGAGAGCAAGGAGCCTGCAAAGGCCAAGTGATGATTAATCCGCAATAAGCGAGCATCACAGGCCCGTCGGAGAAGGGAGGTCTTGGCAGAGCTGAAAGTTGCCTGCGAATCAATACTGAGCAAGCAAATTGGGGGAAAAAAACCTGACTGCAGACACATCTAAGAGGCGCAAATGAAGAGATCAGAAAGCGCACTTTCAGAGGCCTTCCTAGAAAACAGGGGAGCCGCGGTCTGAATTCTGAACAATATCTTGTTCTCTGTGCCAACAAGCAAACGATGACTGACAGCCGTCCGGGCTTTCTATATTGTGCCCCCCGCCTTGTGGGATGGCCTGAAGATGAGTCAACAGTGTGATGCGATGGCTAAAAAGGCCAACGCAATTCTGGGTTGTATCAACAGAAGTACAGTGTCCAGATCACGTGAAGTGATGGTATCGTTTTACTCTGCTCTGGTAAGACCTCACCTGGAGTCTTGTGTTTACTTTTGGGGCACTACATTTTAAGAAGGATACAGACAAGCTGGAATGGGTCCAGAGGAGGGCGACGAAGATGGTGAGGAGTCTGGAGACCAAGTCCTATGAGGAAAGGTTGAAGGGGCTGGGGATTTTTAGCCTGCAGAGGAGGCGGCTGAGAGGCGATACGATCACCATCGTCAAGTACTTGAAGGGCTGTCATCTAGATGATGGTGTGGAATTGTTTTCTGTGGCCCCGGAAGGTAGGACCAGAACCAGTGGGTTGAAAATAAATCAAAAGAGTTTCCGGCTCAACGTTAAGAAGAACTTCCTGACCATTAGAGAGGTTCCTCAGTGGAACGGGCTTCCTCTTTGGGAGGTGGTGGACTCTCCTTCCTTGGAGGTTTTTCAACAGAGGCTAGATGGCCATCTGACAGCAATGCAGATCCTGTGAATTTAGGGGGAGGGATTTGTGAGTTTCCTGCATTGTGCAGGGGGTTGTGAAGCAGGGCTGAAATACTCTATGATTCTATGAATGGTCTGTCTGAGGAGGTCAGAAAGGTTCCCACACTCCTGCCATTAGGCAAACTGTGTAAAACAGAACTGTTCAGGAAGGCAAAAAGTGAGTAAGGCTGCAGTATAATGAAATAGAGGGTGCGTTTATCAATAGAACGGGTTGTGGTTTATTCCACTGTTTACTGCAGGGGTCCCCTGGCCTTTTTTGACCCTGTGGGCATGTCATGTCATGAGGCCTACAGGGCCTGGAGAAGCCTACCTTGGAGTTGCTAGGGGGCCTACAACTCCCAAGGATCTTGTCTGTCCCTCTGATTGGGTGGGCAGCAGTTTTGGGGGGAAAAGTTACTCAATGGAGAAGAAGAAGATGATATTGGATTTATATCCCGCCCTCCACTCCGAAGAGTCTCAGAGCGGCTCACAATCTCCTTTACCTTCCCCCCCCCCCACAACAGACACCCTGTGAGGTAGATGAAGATATTGGATTTATATCCTGCCCTGCACTCCGAAGAGTCTCAGAGCGGCTCACAATCTCCTTTACCTTCCTCCCCCACAACAGACACCCTGTGAGGTAGATGAAGATATTGGATTTATATCCCGCCCTCCACTCCGAAGAGTCTCAAAGGGGCTCACAATCTCCTTTACCTCCCCCACCCCACAACAGACACCCTTTGAGGTAGATGAAGATATTGGATTTATATCCCGCCCTCCACTCCGAAGAGTCTCAGAGCGGCTCACAATCTCCTTTACCTTCCTCCCCAACAACAGACACCCTGTGAGGTGGGTGGGGCTGGAGAGGGCTCTCCCAGCAGCAGCTGCTCTTTCAAAGACAACCTCTGCCAGAGCTATGGCTGACCCAAGGCCATGCTAGCAGGTGCAAGTGGAGGAGTGGGGAATCAGAATCAAACCCGTTTCTCCCAGATAAGAGTCCGCACACTTAACCACTACACCAAACTGAATAGAGGGGTGGGATCTGGGAGAAAAGGATGAGAGGCCTAGGTAGAGGAGGAAGAATGTTCTCTCTGGAAAGGCTGAGATGGAGAGAGGCTGCAGCAGGGGAGCTCCCTCATCTAAAGAGGGGTGGCTGAGTTGGAAGCAGAAGGCAGGAACATGTACTTAGTCACATCAGGGCTTTTATTTTTCTTTGTACCACCTTTACCATGTTCTTTTTTCCCCACTATTGCACTAATAATTAAAAACCACTTGTTTGCTCTGGATCATTTACAATAAACTATTTGTGATTATACTGCCTGGGTCCTCATGTCTCTTTGGTCATTCTGAGAAGGAAGGCACAGGGGTTGGTGTGTGCTCTAGGCCCTCCCAGACAGACCTGTA